>NC_057814.1:94156973-94456973 GCF_018294505.1 Triticum aestivum | reverse complement strand
TGCTGGTGTCATACACCACTTTCAGTCGGTCCATCATCAGACCCGCCTGTGTTGGGGAACGTAGTATTTCAAAAAAATTGCCTACGATCACACAAGATCTATCTAGGAGAAGTATAGCAAAGAGTGGGGAAAGTGTGTCTACGTACCCTCGTAGACCGAAAGCGGAAGCGTTTAGTAACGCGGTTGATGTAGTCGAACGTCTTCACGATCCAACCGATCCAAGTACCGAACGTACGACACCTCCGTGTTCAGCACACGTTCAGCACGATGACGTCCCTCGAGCTCTTGATCTAGTTGAGGACGAGGGAGAGTTCCGTCAGCACGATGGCGTGGCGACGGTGATGATGAAGTTACCGGCGCAGGGCTTCGCCTAAGCACTACGACAATATGACCGAGGTGTTGAACTGTGGAGGGGGGCATCGCACACGGCTAAGAGATTGTCTTTTGTGTCTTTGGGGTGCCCCCTTGCCCCCGTATATAAAGGAGGGGAGGAGGAGGCCGGCTAACAAAGGGCGCGCCAGGGAGAGGGAGTCCTACTAGGACTCCAGTCCTAGTAGGATTCGGCCCCACCCTTTTTTCCTTCTACCGGAGGGGGGAAAGGGGAAGGAGACGGGGTAGGATAAGGAAAGGGGGGTGGCACCCCCTTCCCAAGTCCAACTCGGCCTCCTCCCTTGTGGGGGGCGCACCATCCCCTTGTGGGATGGTTAGCCTCCCTCCTACGGCCCATAAGGCCCATATCTTTCCCCGGGGGGTTCCGGTAACCCCTCCGGTACTCCGGTATGTACCCGATACACTCCGGAACCCTTCCGGTGTCCGAATACTACCTTCCAACATATCAATCTTTACCACGCGACCATTTCGAGACTCCACGTCATGTCCGTGATGTCATCCGGGACTCTGAACAAACTTCGGTCATCAAATCACATAACTCATAATACAAATCGTCATCGAACGTTAAGCGTGCGGACCCTACGGGTTCGAGAACTATGTAGACATGACCGAGACACATCTCCGGTCAATAACGAATAGCGGAACCTGGATGCTCATATTGGCTCCTACATATTCTACGAAGATCTTTATCGGTCAAACCGCATAAAAACGTACGTTATTCCCTTTGTCATCGGTATGTTACATGCCCGAGATTCGATCGTCGGTATCCTCATACCTAGTTCAATCTCGTTATCGGCAAGTCTCTTTACTCGTTCCGTAATGCATCACCCCGCAACTAACACATTAGTCACATTGCTTGCAAGGCTTCTAGTGATGTGCATTACCGAGAGGGCCCGGGGATACCTCTCCGATACACGGAGTGACAAATCCTAATCTCTATCTATGCGAACTCAACAAACACCATCGAAGACACCTGTAGAGCATCTTTATAATCAACCAGTTACGTTGTGACGTTTGATAGCACACAAGGTGCTCCTCCGGTATCCGGGAGTTGCATAATCTCATAGTCAGAGGAACATGTATAAGTCATCAAGAAAGCAATAGCAATAAAACTAAACGATCATTATGCTAAGCTAACGGATGGGTCTTGTCCATCACATCATTCTCTAATGATGTAATCTCGTTCATCAAATGACAACACATGTCTATGGCTAGGAAACTTAACCATCTTTGATTAACGAGTTAGTCTAGTAGAGGCATACTAGGGACACTCTGTTTTGTCTATGTATTCACACATGTACTAAGTTTCCGGTTAATACAATTCTAGCATGAATAATAAACATTTATCATGATATAAGGAAATATAAATAACAACTTTATTATTGCTCTAGGGCATATTTCCTTCAGTCTCCCACTTGCACTAGAGTCAATAATCTAGTTCACGTCACCATGTGATTTAACACCAATAGTTCACATCACCATGTGATTAGTTCACATCGCCATGTGACTAATACCCAAAGGGTTTTACTAGAGTCAATAATCTACTTCACATCGATATGATTAACACCCAAAGAGTAATAAGGTGTGATCATGTTTTGCTTGTGAGAGAAGCTTAGTCAATTGGTCTGTCACATTTAGAGCCGTATGTATTTTGCAAATTTTCTATGTCTACAATGCTCTGCATGGATCTATTCTAGCTAATTGCTCCCACTTTTAATATGTATCCAGATTGAGACTCAGAGTCATCCGGATCAGTGTAAAAGCTTGCATCGGCGTAACTCTTTGCGACGAACTCTTTATCACCTCCATAACCGAGAAATATCTCCTTAGTCTTCTAAGGATAATTTTGACCGCTGTCAAGTGATCCACTCCTGGATCAATATCGTACCCCTTGCCAAACTCATGGCAAGGTACACAATAGGTTTGGTACACAGCATAGCATACTTTATAGAACCTATGGCTGACCCATAGGGAATGACTTTCATTCTCTTTCTATTTTCTGCCGTGGTCATGTTTTGAGTCTTACTCAACTTTACACCTTGCAATACAGGCAAGAACTCCTTCTTTGACTATTCCATTTTGAACTACTTCAAAAATCTTGTCAATGTATGTACTCATTGAAAAAACTTATCAAGCGTCTTGATCTATCTCTATAGATCTTGATGCCCAATATGTAAGCAGCTTCACCGAGGTCTTTCTTTGAAAAACTCCTTTCAAACACTCCTTTATGCTTTCCAGAAAATTCTACATCGTTTCCGATCAACAATATGTCATCCACATATACTTATCAGAAAGGTTGTAGTGCTCCCACTCACTTTCTTGTAAATACAGGCATCACCGCAAGTCTGTATAAAACTATATGCTTTGATCAACTCATCAAAGCGTATATTCCAACTCCGAGATGCTTGCACCAGTCCATAGATGGATCGCTGGAGCTTGCACATTTTGTTAGCACCTTTAGGATTGACAAAAACTTCTGGTTGTATCATATACAACTCTTCTTTAATAAATCCATTAAGGAATGCAATTTTGATATCCATTCGTCCGATTTCATAAAATGTGGCAATTGCTAACATGATTCGAACAGACTTTAAGCATCGATACGAGTGAGAAAATCTCATCGTAGTCAACATCTTGAACTTGTCAAAACCCCTTTTCGAAAATTCGAGCTTTGTAGATAGTAACACTACTATCAGCGTCCGTCTTGCTCTTAAAGATCCATTTATTCTCAATGGCTTGCCGATCATCGGGCAAGTCCACCAAAGTCCACACTTTGTTCTCATACATGGATCCCATCTCAGATTTCATGACCTCAAGCCATCTGTCGGAATCTGGGCTCATCATCGCTTCCTCATAGTTCGTAGGTTCATCATTGTCAAGTAACATGACTTCCAGAATAGGATTACCGTACCACCCTCGTGCGGATCGTACTCTGGTTGACCTACGAGGTTCGGTAGTAACTTGATCTGAAGTTTCATGATCATCATCATTAACTTCCTCACTAATTGGTGTAGGCATCACTGGAACTGATTTCTGTTATGAGCTACTTTCCAATTCGAGAGAAGGTACAATTACCTCATCAAGTTCTACTTTCCTCCCACTCACTTCTTTCGAGAGAAACTCCTTCTCTAGAAAGGATCCACTCTTAGCAACAAAGCTCTTGCCTTCGGATCGGTGATAGAAGGTGCACCCAACAGTTTCTTTTGGGTATCCTATGAAGACGCACTTCTCTGATTTGGGTTCAAGCTTATCAGGTTGAAGCTTTTTCACATAAGCATCGCAGTCCCAAACGCTAAGAAATGACAGCTTAGGTTTCTTGCCAAACCACAGTTCATACAGTGTCTTCTCAACGGATTAGATGGTGCCCTATTTTAATGTGAATCCAACAGTCTCTAATGCATAACCCCAAAACGATAGTGGTAAAGCGTTAAGAGACATCATAGATCGCACCATATCTAATAAAGTACGGTCACGATGTTCGGACACACCATTACATTGTGGTGTTCCAGTAGGCGTGAGTTGCGAAACTATTCCACATTGTTTCAAATGAAGACCAAACTCATAACTCAAATATTCACTCCCACGATCAGACCGTAGAAACTTTATTTTCTTGTTACGATGATTTTCTACTTCACTCTGAAATTCTTTGAACTTTTCAAATGTTTCAGACTTATGTTTCATTAAGTAGATATACCTATATCTACTCAAATCATCTGTGAAGGTCAGAAAATAATGATACCCGTCGCGAGCCTCAACACTCATTAGACCGCATACATCAGTATGTATTATTTCCAATAAGTCTGTTGCTCGCTCCATTGTTCCGGAGAACGGAGTCTTAGTCATCTTGCCCATGAGGCATGGTCCGCAAGCATCAAGTGATTCCAAAAGCCCATCAGCATGGAGTTTCTTCATGCGCTTTTGCTACCTCTTGAGCACTGCGTTGGTTTTCCCTTGAAGAGGAAAGGGTGATGCAGCAAAGTAGCGTAAGTGTTTCCCTCAGTTTTTGAGAACCAAGGTATCAATCCAGTAGGAGGCCACGCACGAGTCCCTCGCACCTACACAAACAAATAAATCCTCGCAACCAACGCGATAAGGGGTTGTCAATCCTACACGGTCACTTACGAGAGTGAGATCTGATAGATATGATAAGATAATATTTTTGGTATTTTTGTGATAAAGATGCGAAATAAAGAAAGTAAAATAAAAACGGCAAAAGAAATAGTTTGTTGTTGGAAGATTAATATGATGGAAAATAGACCCGGGGGCCATAGATTTCACTAGTGGCTTCTCTCGAGAGCATAAGTATTTATGGTGGGTGAACAAATTACTGTTGATCAATTGACAGAATTGAGCATACTTATGAGAATATCTAGGTATGATCATGTATATAGGCATCACGTCCGAGACAAGTAGACCGACTCCTGCCTGCATCTACTACTATTACTCCACACATCGACCGCTATCCAGCATGCATCTAGAGTATAAGTTCAACAGAGTAACGCTTTAAGCAAGATGACATGATGTAGAGGGATAAACTCATGCAATATGATATAAACCCCATCTTGTTATCCTCGATGCCAACTATACAATACGTGCCTTGCTACCCCTACTGTCACTGGGAAAGGACACCGCAAGATTGAACCCAAAGCTAAGCACTTCTCCCATTGCAAGAAAGATCAATCTAGTAGGCCAAACCAAACTGATAATTCGAAGAGACTTGCAAAGATAACCAATCATACATAAAAGAATTCAGAAGATTCAAATATTGTTCATAGATAAACTTGATCATAAACCCACAATTCATCGGTCTCAACAAACACACCGCAAAAGAAGATTACATCGAATAGATCTCCACGAGAAAGGGGGATAACATTGTATTGAGATCGAAAAAGAGAGAGGAAGCCATCTAGCTAATAACTATGGACCCGAAGGTCTGAGGTAAACTACTCACACATCATCGGAGAGGCCATGGTGTTGATGTAGAAGCCCTCCGTGATCGATGCCCCCTCCGGCGGAGCTCCGGAACAAGCCCCAAGATGGGATCTCACGGGTACAGAAGGTTGCGGCGGTGGAATTAGGTTTTTGGCTCCGTATCTGGTAGTTTGGGGGTACGTAGGTATATATAGGAGGAAGGAGTACGTCGGTGGAGCAACGTGGGGCCCACGTGGGTGGAGGGCGCGCCCAGGGGGGTAGGCGCACCCCCCTACCTCGTGGCTTCCTGGTAGCTTTCTTGATGTAGGGTCCAAGTCCTCTGGATCACGTTCGTTCCGAAAATCACGTTCCCAAAGGTTTCATTCCGTTTGGACTCCGTTTGATATTCTTTTTCTGCGAAACTCTGAAATAGGCAAAAAACAGCATTTCTGGGCTGGGCCTCCGGTTAATAGGTTAGTCCCAAAAATAATAGAGAAGTGTATAATAAAGCCCAATAATGTCCAAAACAGAAGATAATATAGCATGGAGCAATAAAAAAGTATAGATACGTTGGAGACGTATCAAGCATCCCAAGCTTAATTCCTGCTCGTCCACGAGTAGGTAAATGATTAAAACTGAATTTTTGATGTGGAATGCTACTTGGCATAATTTCAATTTAATTCTTCTTAATTGTGGTATGAATATTTAGATCCAAAAGATTCAAGATAAAAGTTCAATATTGACATAAAATAATAATACTTTAAGCATACTAACTAAGCAATTATGTCCTCTCAAAATAACATGGCCAAAGAAAGTTCATCCCTACAAAATCATATAGTTTAGTCATGCTCTATTTTCGTTACACAAGAATTCTCTCATCATGCACAATCCCGATAACAAGCCAAGAAATTGTTTCATACTTTAGTAATCTCAAACTTTTTCAACCTTCACGCAATACATGAGCGTGAGCCATGGATATAGCACTATGGGTGGAATAGAATATGATGATGGGGGTTATGTGGAGAAGACAAAAAAGGAGAAAGTCTCACATCAACGAGGCTAATCAATGAGCTATGGAGATGCCCATTGATTGATGTTAATGCAAGGAGTAGGGATTGCCATGCAACGGATGCACTAGAGCTATAAATATATGAAAGCTCAACAAAATAAACTAAGTGGGTGTGCATCCAACTTGCTTGCTCACGAAGACCTAGGGCACCTGAGGAGGCCCATTGTTGGAATATACAAGCCAAGTTCTATAATGAAAAATTCCCACTAGTATATGAAAGTGACAAAACAAGAGACTCTCTATCATGAAGATTATGGTGCTACTTTGAAGCACAAGTGTGGTAAAAGGATAGTAACATTGTCCCTTCTCTCTTTTTCTCTCAATTTTTTTGGGCCTTCTCTTTTTTTATGGCCTTTCTCTTTTTTTATTCCTCACTTGGGACAATGCTCTAGAAAATGATGATCATCACACTTCTATTTATTTACAACTCAATGATTACAACTCGATACTAGAACAAAGTATGACTCTATATGAATGCCTCCGGCGGTGTACCAGGATATGCAATGAACCAAGAGTGACATGTATGAAAGAATTATGAACGGTGGCTTTGCCACAAATACTATGTCAACTACATGATCATGCAAAGCAATATGACAATGATGAACGTGTCATGATAAACGGAACGGTGGAAAGTTGCATGGCAATATATCTCGGAATGGCTATGGAAATGCCATAATAGGTAGGTATGGTGGATGTTTTGAGGAAGATATAAGGAGGTTTATGTGTGAAAGAGTGTATCATATCACGGGGTTTGGGTGCACCGGTGAAGTTTGCACCAACTCTCAATGTGAGAAAGGGCAATGCACGGTACCGAAGAGGCTAGCAATGATGGAAAGGTGAGAGTGCGTATAATCCATGGACTCAACATTAGTCATAAAGAACTCACATACTTATTGAAAAAATCTACAAGTCATCAAAAACCAAGCACTGCGCGCATGCTCCTAGGGGGATAGATTGATAGGAAAAGACCATCGCTCGTCCCCGACCGCCACTCATAAGGAGGACAATCAAAGAACACCTCATGTTTCAAATTTGTTACATAACGTTTACCATACGTGCATGCTACGGGACTTACAAACTTTAACACAAGTATTTCTCAAATTCACAACTACTCAACTAGCACAACTTTAATATCACTACCTCCATGTCTCAAAACAATCATCAAGCATCAAACTTGTCTTAGTATTCAACACACTCATAAGAAAGTTTTTACTAATCTTGAATACCAAGCATATTAGGATTATTTAAGCAAATTACCATGCTATTTAAGACTCTCAAAATAATCTAAGTGAAGCATGAGAGATCAATAGTTTCTATAAAACATATCCACCACCGTGCTCTAAAATATATAAGTGAAGCACTAGAGCAAAAACTATATAACTCAAAAGATATAAGTGAAGCACATAGAGTATTCTAATAATTTCTGAATCATGTGTGTCTCTCTCAAAAGGTGTGTACAGCAAAGATGATTGTGGTAAACTAAAAAGCAAATACTCAAATCATACAAGACGCTCCAAGCAAAACACATATCATGTGGTGAATAAAAATATAGCTCCAAGTAAAGTTACCGATGGAAGTGGACGAAAGAGGGGATGCCTTCCGGGGCATCCCCAAGCTTTGGCTTTTAGGTGTCCTTAGATTATCTTGGGGGTGCCATGGGCATCCCCAAGCTTAGGCTCTTGCCACTCCTTGTTCCATAATCCATCCAATCTTTCACCCAAAACTTGAAAACTTCACAACACAAAACTCAGCAGAAAATCTCGTGAGCTCCGTTAGCGAAAGAAAACAAAAGACCACTTCAAGGTACTGTAATGAACTGATTCTTTATTTATATTGGTGTTAAACCTACTGTATTCCAACTTCTCTATGGTTTATAAACTATTTTACTAGCCATAGATTCATCAAAATAAGCAAACAACACACGAAAAACAGAATCTGTCAAAAACAGAACAGTCTGTAGTAATCTGTAACTAACGCAAACTTCTGGAACTCCAAAAAATCAGCCAAAATAGGAAGACCTAGACAATTTGTTTATTGATCAGCAGAAATTGGAATCAATATTTTATCACGTTCTGGTGATTTTTAACCATTATTTTCGTGAACAGAAAGTTTCTGGAATTTTCTGCAAGAGCAAATAACTATCATCCAAGAAGATCCTATAGGTTAAACTTGGCACAAACACTAATTAAAACATAAAAACACATCTAACCAGAGGCTAGAACAAATATTTATTACTAAGAAGCAAGGAAAAATATTGGGTTGTCTCCCAACAAGCGCTTTTCTTTAAAGCCTTTGTAGCTTGGCATTAAGATTTCAATGATGCTCACGTGAAAGACAAGAATTGAAGCATAAAGAGAGCATCATAAAACATGTGACAAACACACTTAAGTCTAACATACTTCCTATGCATAGGCATATTATAGGCAAACAAATTATCGTAGCAAGCAAAAACTAGCATATGCAAGGAAGTGGAAAGGAACAATAGCAATCTCAACATAACGAGAGGTAATTTAGTAACATGAAAATTTCTATAACCATATTTTCCTCTCTCATAATAATT
Organism: Triticum aestivum; assembly: GCF_018294505.1. Taxonomy (NCBI): domain Eukaryota; kingdom Viridiplantae; phylum Streptophyta; class Magnoliopsida; order Poales; family Poaceae; genus Triticum; species Triticum aestivum. Next base: position 94,448,043 of record NC_057814.1, on the reverse strand, counting down.
ACATGTAGGATCATAAGACAATTCAACAATATAGCTATCACATAACATATTCTCAACACGATCCACATGCATGCGAAGTTGACACTCTTCCAAAATAGTGGGATTATCATTAACTAAAGTCATGATTTCTCCAAGCCTACTTTTATCAAAAATTTCATAAGATTGAATATTATCCAAATATGTGGGATCTAAAGTTGACACTCTTCCAAACCCACTTTCAATATTATTGCAAACACTATTATCAATCTTATATTCATCATGGGGCTTAAATAAATTTTCAAGATCATAAGAAGAATCTCCCCAATCATGATTATTGCAACAAGTAGTAGACATAGCAAAACTAGCATCCCCAAGCTTAGGGTTTTGCATATTATTAGCATAATTTACATCAATAGAATTTATAATAAAATCATTGCAATCATGCTTTTTATTCAAAGATCTATCGTGAATCACTTCATAAAGCACTTCATCACAATTTTCAGATTCACGGATTTCAAGCAAAACCTTATAAAGATAATCTAGTGCATCCAAATCACTAGGAATTGCTTCAACATAATTGGATCTCTTAAAAAGATAGGCAAGCGGATGAGGATCCATAAACTTTTAGCAAGCGAAGATGCAAGCAAAAAGAAGACACATGGCAACACAAGCAAACGAAAGGAAGAGGGCGAATAAAACGGCAAAGGTGAAGTGGGGGAGAGGAAAACGAGAGGCAAATGGCAAATAATGTAATGCGGGAGATAAGGGTTTGTGATGGGTACTTGGTATGTTGACTTTTGCGTAGACCTCCCCAGCAACGGCGCCAGAAATCCTTCTTGCTACCTCTTGAGCACTGCGTTGGTTTTCCCTTGAAGAGGAAAGGGTGATGCAGCAAAGTAGCGTATGTATTTCCCTCAATTTTTGAGAACCAAGGTATCAATCCAGTAGGAGGCCACGCACGAGTCCCTTGCACCTACACAAACAAATAAATCCTCGCAACCAACACGATAAGGGGTTGTCAATCCCTACACGGTCACTTACGAGAGTGAGATCTGATAGATATTATAAGATACTATTTTTGGTATTTTTGTGATAAAGATGCAAAATAAAGAAATTAAAATAAAAACGGCAAAAGAAATAGCTTGTTGTTGGAAGATTAATATGATGGAAAATAGACCCGGGGCCATAGATTTCACTAGTGCCTTCTCTCGAGAGCATAAGTATTTACGGTGGGTGAACAAATTACTGTTGAGTAATTGACAGAATTGAGCATAGTTATGAGAATATCTAGGTATGATCATGTATATAGGCATCACGTCCGAGACAAGTAGACCGACTCCTGCCTGCATCTACTACTATTAATCCACACATCGACCGCTATCCAGCATGCATCTAGAGTATTAAGTTCATAAGAACAGAGTAATGCTTTAAGCAAGATGACATGATGTAGAGGGATAAACTCATGCAATATGATATAAACCCCATCTTGTTATCCTCGATGGCAACAATACAATACGTGCCTTGCTGCCCCTACTGTCACTGGGAAAGGACACCGCAAGATTGAACCCAAAGCTAAGCACTTCTCCCATTGCAAGAAAGATCAATCTAGTAGGCCAAACCAAACTGATAATTCGAAGAGACTTGCAAAGATAACCAATCATACATAAAAGAATTCAGAAGATTCAAATATTGTTCATAGATAAACTTGATCATAAACCCACAATTCATCGGTCTCAACAAACACACCGCAAAAGAAGATTACATCGAATAGATCTCCACGAGAGAGGGGGAGAACATTGTATTGAGATCGAAAAAGAGAGAGGAAGCCATCTAGCTAATAACTATGGACCCGAAGGTCTGAGGTAAACTACTCACACATCATCGGAGAGGCCATGGTGTTGATGTAGAAGCCCTTCGTGATCGATGCCCCCTCCGGCGGAGCTCCAGAACAAGCCCCAAGATGGGATCTCACGGGTACAGAAGGTTGCGGCGGTGGAATTAGGTTTTTGGCTCCGTATCTGGTAGTTTGGGGGTACGTAGGTATATATAGGAGGAAGGAGTACGTCGGTGGAGCAACGTGGGGCCCACATGGGTGGAGGGCGCCCAGGGGGGTAGGCGCGCCCCCCTACCTCGTGGCTTCCTGGTAGCTTTATTGATGTAGGGTCCAAGTCCTCTGGATAACGTTCGTTCCGAAAATCACGTTCCCGAAGGTTTCATTCCGTTTGGACTCCGTTTGATATTCTTTTTCTGCGAAACTCTGAAATAGGCAAAAAAACAGCAATTCTGGGCTGGGCCTCCGGTTAATAGGTTAGTCCCAAAAATAATATAAAAGTGTATAGTAAAGCCCAATAATGTCCAAAACAGAAGATAATATAGCATGGAGCAATCAAAAATTATAGATACGTTGGAGACATATCAGCTTTACACCAATATGACCTAAACGGCACTGCCACAAATAAGTTGCACTATTATTATTAACTTTGCATCTTTTGGCTTCAGTATTATGAATATGTGTATCACTACGATCGAGATTCAATAAACCATTTACATTGGGTGTATGACCATAGAAGGTTTTATTCATGTAAACAGAATAACAATTATTCTTTGACTTAAATGAATAACTGTATCGCAATAAACATGATCCAATCATATGCATGCTCAAGGCAAACACCAAATAACATTTATTTTAGGTTCGACACTAATCCCGAAGGTAAAGGGAGTGTGCGATGGTGATCTTATCAACCTTGGAATCACTTCCAACAAACATCGTCACCTCGCCCTTAACTAGTCTCTGTTTATTTTGCAACTCCTGTTTCGAGTTACTACTCTTAGCAACTGAACCAGTATCAAATACCGAGGGGTTTCTATAAACACTAGTAAAGTACACATCAATAACATGTATATCAAATATACCTTTGTTCACTTTGCCATCCTTCTTATCCGCCAAGTATTTGGGGCAGTTCCGCCTCCAGTGACCATTTCCTTTGAAGTAGAAGCACTCAGTTTCAGGCTTGGGTCTAGCTTTGGGCTTCTTCATGGGAGTGGCAACTTGCTTGTCATTCTTCTGAAGTTCCCTTTCTTTCCCTTGCCCTTTTACTTGAAACTAGTGGTCTTGTCAACCATCAACACTTGATGCTTTTCTTGATTTCTACCTTCGCTGATTTCAGCATCGCGAAGAGCTCGGGGAATCATTTTTGTCATCCCTTACATATTATAGTTCATCACGAAGTTCCAGTAACTTGGTGATAGTGACTAGAGAACTCTGTCAACCATTATCTTATCTGGAAGATAAACTCCCACTTGATTCAAGTGATTGTAGTACTCAGACATTCTGAGCACATGCTCATCGGTTGACCTATTCTCCTCCATCATGTAGGCAAAATACTTGTCAGAGGTCTCATACCTCTCGACTCAGGCATGAGTCTGAAATACCAATTTCCGCTCTTGGAACATCTTATATGCTCCGTGGCGTTCAAAACGTTTTTGAAGTCCCGGTTCTAAGCCGTAAAGCATGGTGCACTAAACTATCAAGTAGTTATCATGCCGAGCTTGCCAAACGTTCATAACGTCTGCATCTGCTCCTGCAGCTGTCACCTAGCGGTGCATCAAGGACATAAATCTTCTGTGCGGCAATAAGGATAATCCTCAGATCACGGACCTAGTACGCATCATTGCTACTATCATCTTTCAACATAGTTTTTCTCTAGGAACATATCAAAAATAAATAGGGAGCTACATTGCGAGCTATTGATCTACAACATAGATATGCAAAATACTATCAGGTACTAAGTTCATGATAAATTAAAGTTCAATTAATCATATTACTTAAGAACTCCTACTTAGATAGACATCCCTCTAATTATCTAAGTGATCAAGTGATCCATATCAACTAAACCATGTCCGGTCATCAGGTGAGATGGAGTAGTTTTCAATGGTGAACATCACTACGTTGATCATATCTACTATATGATTCACGCTCGACCTTTCGGTCTCAGTGTTCCGAGGCCATATCTGCATATGCTAGGCTCGTCAAGTTTAACCCGAGTATTCTGCGTGTGCAAAACTGGCTTGCACCCGTTGTATGTGAACGTAGAGCTTATCACACCCGATCATCATGTGGTGTCTCGGCACGACGAACTGTCGCAACGGTGCATACTCAGGGAGAACACTTGTACCTTGAAATTTAGTGAGAGATCATCTTATAATGCTACCGCCGTACTAAGCAAAATAAGATGCATAAAGGATAAACATCACATGCAATCAATATAAGTGATATGATATGGCCATCATCATCTTGTGCCTTTGATCTCCATCGCCAAAGCACCATCATGATCACCATCGTCACCGGCTTGACACCTTGATCTCCATCGAAGCATCATTGTCGTCTCGCCAACTATTGCCACTACGACTATCGCTACCGCATAGTGATAAAGTAAAGCAGTTACATGGCGATTGCATTTCATACAATAAAGCGACAACCATATGGCTCCTGCCAGTTGCCGATAACTGTTACAAAACATGATCATCGCATACAACAATTTATATATCATCACGTCTTGACCATATCACATCACAGCAAGCCCTGCAAAAACAAGTTAGACGTCCTCTACTTTGTTGTTGCAAGTTTTACGTGGCTTCTACGGGCTTCTAGCAAGAACCGCTCTTACGTACGCATCAAAACCACAACGATTTTTCGTCAAGTGTGTTGTTTTAACCTTCAACAAGGACCGGGCGTAGTCACACTCGATTCAACTAATGTTGGAGAAACAGACACCCACTAGCCACCTATGTGCGAAACACGGCGGTAGAACCAGTCTCATGAACGCGGTCATGTAATGTCGGTCTGGGCCGCTTCATCCAACTATACTGCCGAATAAAAGTATGACATGTTGGTAAGCAATATGACTATTATCCCCCACAACTCTTTGTGTTGTACTCGTGCATATAACATCTACGGATAGACCTGGCTCGAATGCCACTGTTGGGGAACGTATTATTTCAAAACAAATTTTCCTACGATCACACAAGATCTATCTAGAAGAAGCATAGCAACGAGCGGGGAGAGTGTGTCTACGTACCCTCGTAGACCGAAAGCGGAAGCATTTAGTAACACGGTTGATGTAGTCGAACGTCTTCACAATCCAACTGATCCAAGTACCGAACATACGGCACCTCCGTGTTCAGCACGTGTTCAGCACGATGACGTCCCTCGAGCTCTTGATCCAGTTGAGGACGAGGGAGAGTTCCGCCAGCACGACGGCGTGGCAACGGTGATGATGAAGTTACCGGTGCAAGGCTTCGCCTAAGCACTATGACGATATGACCGAGGTGTTGAATTGTGGAGGGGGCATCGCACACGTCTAAGAGATTGTCTGTTGTGTCTTTGGGGTGCCCCTTGCCCCCTTATATAAAGGAGGGGAGGAGGAGGCCGGCCAACAAGGGGCGCTCCAGGGAGAGGGGAGTCCTACTAGGACTCCAGTCCTAGTAGGATTCGGCCCCACCCTTTTTTCCTTCTACCGGAGGGGGAAAAGGGGAAGGAGAGGGAGTAGGAGAAGGAAAGGGGGGTGGCGCCCCCTTCCCAAGTCCAATTCGGCCTCCTCCCTTGTGGGGGGCGCACCAGCCCCTTGTGGGATGGTTATCCTCTCTCCTATGGCCCATAAGGCCCATATCTTTCCCCGGGGGGGTCCGGTAACCCCTCCGGTACTCCGGTATGTACCCGGTACACTCCGGAACCCTTCCGGTGTCCGAATACTACCTTTCAATATATCAATCTTTATCTCTCGACCATTTCGAGACTCCTCGTCATGTCCGTGATCTCATCCGGGACTCCGAACAAACTTCGGTCATCAAATCACATAACTCATAATACAAATCGTCATCGAACGTTAAGCGCGCGGACCCTGCGGGTTAGAGAACTATGTAGACATGACCGAGACACATCTCCGGTCAATAACGAATAGCGGAACCTGGATGCTCATATTGGCTCCTACATATTCTACGAAGATCTTTGTCGGTCAAACCGCATAACAACATACGTTATTCCCTTTGTCATCGGTATGTTACTTGCCCGAGATTCTATCGTCGGTATCCTCATACCTAGTTCAATCTCGTTACCGGCAAGTCTCTTTACTCGTTTCGTAATGCATCACCCCGCAACTAACACATTAGTCACATTGCTTGCAAGGCTTCTAGTGATGTGCATTACCGAGAGGGCCCGGGGATACCTCTCCGATACACGGAGTGACAAATCCTAATCTCTATCTATGCGAACTCAACAAACACCATCGAAGACACCTGTAGAGCATCTTTATAATCAACCAGTTACGTTGTGACATTTGATAGCACACAAGGTGCTCCTCCGGTATCCGGGAGTTGCATAATCTCATAGTCAGAGGAACATGTATAAGTCATGAAGAAAGCAATAGCAATAAAACTAAACGATCATTATGCTAAGCTAACGGATGGGTCTTGTCCATCACATCATTCTCTAATGATGTGATCCCGTTCATCAAATGACAACACATGTCTATGGCTACGAAACTTAACCATCTTTGATTAACGAGTTAGTCTAGTAGAGGCATACTAGGGACACTCTATTTTGTCTATGTATTCACACATGTACTAAGTTTCCGGTTAATACAATTCTAGCATGAATAATAAACATTTATCATGATATAAGGAAATATAAATAACAACTTTATTATTGCCTCTAGGGCATATTTCCTTCAGCCTGGATCATAGCTTCCTTGGAAGCTCCCACTTGGCTCTCCGGAGCATTGTACAAAACAAACGGAGTGGATGATGGAGCAGATGTCGTAGTCGGTAGAGTTGGAGCTTGAGGTTGCGCGATCAGGCCAGAAGTCTGAGCAGTCGACGCCGAAGGCTGCTCATTCGACAGAGGATCAACAAAAGAGACGTCACGTATGGGATCATCAAGTTTTTGAACCACAGGCTCAGATGCCGAGCGAGGCGCTTTGCTGGCAGGTACCCTCCTGCTCGAAGCTCTGCCTCTTCTCCCGGTGTTCCTTTGAGGTGCTTCCTCGTCGTCATCATCGTCATCTGGAAGCTGGATAACATTTGTCGGCACTACAAAACTCTCGACAGTAAAATTTCAGTCATCCACCAAAACAGTCGATAGAGTAAAAGCATGGCTGTGGAACCGTACCTGCCCAAGAAGTGACCGCGTCTGCGGTCTCCGTGTCACCCCGCTCCTCGTCGACGTCCATGGATGTTGCAGAAGTAGCCGCACTAAAAGTTCCAGTTTCACTCGGTCAAGCAAGAGAAGAAGTCCACAATGGAAACGAAAGATGAAGGGAAAAAACACTTACGCTGAAGCAACAGGCACGGCCACCTTGATCTGGGCAGGGCCTTCCGGGGCTTCAGTGGAACAACTTTGGCCTGCTTCGCGGCCTTCTCTGATGGCTCTGGAGTCGAGGTCCGAGTGCGCTTCAGAATTTTCGGACTCGACGGAACTGCCTTGCCGCGTCCTCCCGCGGGATCCTGCGACTGCTTAGAGCGTCGTTCAGAGCGGGGCGGCGAGTCAACTTCCTCGCTGCTGCCAGAGTCGTCGCTGTCATCTTTATATTGCCAGTCGGCGCTTTCATCATCACTCCCCACTTCCTCCTGGTGCTGCTCCCTGTTCGCATTGAGTACATCTTGGTGAAAATCTGCAAGACACAAGTTACAAATATCAGTCGGATTCAAGAACAATCGCAAATCGAAAGGAAAAACACTCGGTAAATTGAGTCTGACCTCTTCTGGAGCATTGCTGGCCTCGAATGGCAGAATCCTCCTGGACCCCCTGGGGTTATCCTTGTTTCCAGTAATACTCCTGAGCCACTGGGCCACCATCTCCTCGTCAACCTCCTCCGGGTGGATTCGAGCGGTGTCCTCTGGACCCGAGTACATCCACATAGGGTGGTCACGGGCCTGCAAGGGCTAGATACGTCGACTAAGGAATACCTCCAACAGATCCATACCTGTCACTCCACCCTGAACCAATGCTACGACCGCGTCGGCTAACATTCGCACGTCCCCCTTCTCCTCATTCGCTACAATTAGAGAACGAGGGGTGCGGAGTCTCTCCAGAGTAAAAGGAGGAAGGCCGGTCGACTGACCAGGAGTCGGGATGTCTTTGCAGTAGAACCAGGTCGACTGCCATCCTCTAACGGACTCGGGAAAAGTCATGGGCGGAAAAGTACTCCTACCCCTCATTTGGATCCCTAACCTCCCCCCTCCCGCACGTTGGGATCACGTGCGTCTTTCCATCATCGGGGTTAGCCTTCTTCACCGACTGAGAACGACAAGAAAAGATGTGTTTGAATAGACCCCAGTGCGGCTGGCACCCCCGGAAGTTTTCGCACATTGAGATGAAAGCGGCAAGATACGAGATTGTGTTGGGGGGAAGTGGTGAATCTGAGCACCGAAAAAGTTCAGAAAACCCCGGAAGAACGGATGCGGGGGAAGGTAAAAACCTCGCTCGACGTGGGTGGTGAGGAGGACACGCTCACCCTCGCGCGGCTGGGGTTCGGATTCCCCCTCTGGCAACCTCCACGACCCGTGAGCAATCAAACCATCATGGGCGAGATTCTCCAAGTCCTCCCTCACGATGGTGGAGCGGATCCAGTCCCCCTGGATCCAACCAGGCGGCAGACCGGACCGCAACGTCGACCCTCACGCCGTCTTCTTGCCCTTCGCCGCCGCCTTCTTTGCGCGCTCCATAGCCGCAGTCTTCTCCTTCACCATGGCGACGGAGCTCGAAAGGAACGGGCGAGGGCGCGCCGAGCAAGAAGAGCCAAGGCGGAGAAGTGGAGAAAAAGGGGATCGAATGGGGCGCACAGTGTGTTGCATCGGCCTCGGCGCTTTTTATGGGCCCGCTTCCGAGTGGCTGACCCGTGGGCCCGAGCGATCCTATCGCATCCCGTAATAGGCGCTCGCTCGACACGTGGCAAAAAAGGCGGCGCGGAGATCGAAGCGTCCATGTCTACTCGTTTCGTTTACTGCGCCACGCTCCGTCCCGCGTGCTTCTCCAAAATTTTGAATCCCGTGAGATCCGGGAACCGTAGAGCAATCAATCGCATCGAAGATATCACACTCTAATTCACTCGAAGATTTACAGCATAATTCACTCGGCGATCTCAGAAGCCAGAATAGATCAAGGTGACGGATGCAGGGTTAAAGTACCAGTGTGCTTTCCAGACCTTGATGAAATGCCTCCGAAGCATGGAATCGAGTCGGAATTAACTTCAACCCTTCCGCACTGGGACCTCAATCCATTCGGGGGCTAATGATGATGACATGTACCAAGGGTAGGGTCTTAGGCCTGATCTAGACACCCTATCCAAGGACACTGCCCTAGAGTCAAAGTCACTCAAAGTCCAACAGAAGGTACCGACCGAAGTCACCTTGATGTGCAATCACTCGACCGAAGATTCCACTCGGATACCCCAATTCCACTCGACCACAGTAGCGTCACTCGACCATGTGAAGAATCACTCGGAGTACAGAAGATCTAAAGCCACCCCAGGATGGCAACGGTCAGGCGTTCACTCCCTAGTCATAAAGTCCATTAACAGCTGGCGTTACCAGTGACGCCCCTGTCCTAACTCGCATTGAACCCTGTGTAACCGAGGGCTGGAGGGACTTGGCGCACTCTATATAAGCCACCCTCTTCCTCTGGCACAAGGGTTCGCACCCCCTGTAACTTCAACACACGTCCAGTCGACAAGCCTTAGCGGCACCGAGACGTAGGGCTTTTACCTCCTCCGAGAGGGGTCTGAACTCATAAACTTGTGTGTACAACCTCGCCGTAGTTAGGGCCTTGCCTCCTCATACGTACTCTATACTCTTACTGTCAGATCTGTTCCCACGACAATGTTCCCCCTAGATTTATTGTTTCAGATGTAATGAACGATGTATCGCTATTTATTTTGCAATAAAGTGCGCCATGACGGCTTTTCTTAAAAAAAAAGTTAGCGCAGAGACGACGACACACTCATTGATTAAACCGCAACCGCTAGCAAGTAAGTAGGAATAAAATATATAGATGATGTCTTTTCTAGAGATTGTGTAACAAAATATGTAGTAAAGCCATCACCTCTAGGGCAACTCTTCTGCGCCTCGTCGACAAAAATCATCTGACATGACTAAAACAAAACAAGTTTGACACCACACCGTTGCCATTTGTGCACACGTCCTGATATTTCAAGATCACGCGACGGGACAAGGGGTCATACTTTGCACCATTGTGGGTCACCGAATAGTTGATTAACCGATTTTTCGGTTGATTAACTGAAATTCGCCTCTTTATCCCGACTCAGCACCCGACCGATACAGTATGTACCAGTTACAGATATCCTGAACATTGCTTTGCACACAACAATCTTTTGGCAGTTGAACAATCTACAACTGGAGAAGGAATAAGCAATCACCACAAACACGGATGCCATGGTGATGTTATGTTACTATGGTGCAAATAGAAAACCGCACACGCGAGGGGACCCGCACCCCCCGGATCATGTCCGCGAAGCCAGCCTGCGCCCCGCCAAACCACAGCAGTCTGTATGCGGCACTGGATGACAGGGCGTTACGGGCCAACTCCTCCGCGCGAGGGGGGGGGGGGGGGGGGGGGGAGCAGCATGTCGTGTCGAATATGATACTCCCTCCGATCCAAATTAATTGACGCAGTTTTAATACAACTTTCTAGTGATTTTTGGATCATGATTTAACAGTAATAAAATATATAGAGGACATCTTATCTAGAGATAGTAATAATTCATAAAAATATGTAGTAAAGCCATCCACTCAAGGGAAACTTCTCTGCTCCTCGTCCACAAAAATCATGTGACGTGACTAGAACATGGTTGACGCCACATCATTGCCATTGTACAAGTCCTGATATTTCAAGATCATGCAACGGGGCGAGGCTCATACTTTGCACACAGCAATCTTTTGGTAGTTGAACAATCTATACAAGTGGAAAAGCAATAAGCAATCAGAACAAACACGGATGCCATGGTGATGTTTTGTTTAATCCCCTTACTGAGAGGTACTATGGTGCAAATAGAAAAGGAACATTTGTATCCAGCCTTCCATTTCCATGGGTGTGCATATGTGCAACCAACCAACGAACCAATTTACAAGAACCAAGAAATGGCCGTAACCTAACTCCTACAGACTTCTACAATTCCCACGAAAAAAGCCTCTCGCAGTTCCGAAGCGCTGGCAAACAAAGCCTAACGCCTGGCACCGATCTTGGCGACTATCTCGTCCCTCGCTATGCGTATCAAAAACACGAGAGCAAGGGATATGGACACAATCAGCATGAAGAACACACTGTTCCATCCTCTTGTCGAAATATACCCTGTCAGTAAGGGGCCTAACGCTGCGCCGACAGAGCCGGTGCCATCGATTATCGCAGAGACGGTGGCTAGTGCTCGTGAATTCCCCTTGATCGCGTCTTGGGTGCCGAGATCGGTTGCGACGGCCGTGGTGATGAGGGAGTATGGGCCGTTCACGAAGTAGCCAGAGATGAACATGAGGGCGATGTTGTGACGCATGGATATGCTTCCGAATGTCCGGTAAAGGATAAGAGCGGGGATAGAGAGGAGAAGGAACAGAGCTGATGTTATAGCTCTGGCACCTATTGCGTCTGAGAGGAAGCCAGCTGAAATCCCTCCCAACACTCCTCCGATGTCGAATACAATGGACAGAATTCCTGAAGCCTTGTGTGACAAGAACTGCCCTGCTACAGCTGCAACATTGCATAATGTAATGTAAGTACACATGATGATTAAGCTAACATTAAAAATCATAGTCGGGAAAAGTTCTACACCGAATGAAAAATGCTTGCAACAAGTAGCAATAACCTCCCAATGGCACTTGTCACTTTTAATTTACTCCTAGCCTTAGAACTACTGAACTACAGAAGCAAACCCAAGGAAGCATGGGTAGGTTACACAATATCATAAACTAGACGAACCACTGCCTCACCCGTGTGTCAACTGTTATGATATCTCTACCTGTAAAAGTAGGAAGATAAATGATGCATGGAGACCATACATGTTGGTAGCATCCAGTTTACTCAACAAAAAGAGGGTTCTTCAATTCAATATGCCACATTTTAACCTCTTAGAACAGCTTAGTAAACTAACACTGCTACATTGCTACTTATATAAAGGTAGAAATGCTGAAAATGAAACCCAAAAGAGAATTTAAAGGCGATCCCTGAGAAAAACTAGACATCAATTAGCCCCATTACATTGCATAAACAGAAGTTTTTTTATTTGCAGATCTTAAATTCTTGATTGTGCACGAAAATGCAGATTATGTTGTCCAATAAGAAGCGAGCAGATAACAAAGTGGTAATATAAGCACATAGTACCATTGTTCCGGATGTAGAATGGCAACCAGTAGAGGAAGGTATAAGCAACAAGCTTGGAGAAGAAGAGGCAGAATGCATATTCCGCGACACCTGGCAATCTCCATGCCTCCAAGAACCCAATGGCCGTAGGTAATTGGGACCCCATTTCCAATTCCAATTCACCATCATCATCCACTTCAACCTCTTTCTTGTCCTCTACAAGAAGCTCCACCTCCTCCCCACCATCCCCATTCATCTCAACCTCCATGGCATCCAGCTCCAGGCCAGCATCACTCGGGTGAGCGACCAAGAACACCAGCACCAGAACCCCAAGCGCGGCAATGACGAATGCCGGCACCAAGAACGACCACCCCCACCCGAACTCGAGCACGGCGGCGGCGAGGACGGAGCCGGCGATGTTGCCGACGGAGGTGTGCGAGTTCCACACCCCCATGATGGTCCCGCGACGGGAGGTGTGGCCGAACCAGTTGCCCACGACGGCGACGACGCAGGGCCACCCGGCGGACTGGACGACGCCGCTGGCGACCTGCGCGGCGAGGAAGAAGGGGAGGCTGTGGACGCCGAGGAAGTAGGCCGCGCCGAGCGCCGCCGACGCGGCCCCCGAGGCGAGCATGGCGGCGCCGAGGAGGACGCGCAGGTCGGCGCGGTCGGCGAGGTGGCCCGCGGCGAACATGGCGGCGGCGTAGGCGGCGAGGAAGGCGACGTCGAGCTCGCCCAGGCGGTGGGTCCCCTCGGGCCCGGTGAACGGCGCCCAGCCCGCGGAGAGGACCGCCTTGACGATGCTGGGCGGCTTGCGGGAGGCGTGGAACGCCGCGTAGGCCGCGAAGGTGAGCGCCAGCACCGCGTACTGGCGCCGCCGGACGCCCCGCGCGGTGCCGCCGACGGCGGGGGCATGGCCTCCGTGAGGGAGCGCCGGGGAGGCTGGCGCCGCCGCGGGTTCCATCGGAGGATGAGGAGGCGGCGGCGGGGGCTAGGGAGGGGAGGAGGGGCCTGTGGTCATCGGAGGCGGCGAGGTGGGATCTGGCAGGCAGGCAAAGGGAAGAAAAATGACGACTGGGAGGAGAAGTAGTACGAACGAGGGAATTGACTTTTCCCTGTGAGGAAACCAGTTTTTTCTTCTTTGCTAAATTAATGGTAATGTTATTTGGCGAACGTCAGCTCGGAGGGGATGACAAGCGAACGCTTTTTCCTAGCACTTTTACTTGCTTCATGAAATCAAACGGTGGCGGTTTTAAACAAAAATGTCTTCTTCTCAAGAAACTGCCATGTTGTTCCGAAGAAGTTGTCAACCCCTCGCAACTAAAACTATCAGTAAAATCGTTCGAAATGCCACTCCCTTCTAGCGAACATTCGCCAGCTAAGAGTCCTAAATGCATATAAAAGAGGAAAAAATGTCGGCATAACAAAATGTGGTGTGTTCAAGGTGTGATTTATGTTGTTGATTTTGGCCTCTAACAGCTGCAGTCTGATTAAAATGAGCCTTTGTGTAGGTGAAGTGATTATGCATAATTTATACCACGTAGGCAGAAGACAAAGATCATTAGTGTAAGCTAAGCAAGTAAGGGCGAATATATCACTTCTTGAAGGGCAAATTCTTTCTATACAACCACAGTTATATTACTCATCAAGCTTGAATACTCGATTCATGCATTGCAGCTTCTGTTCAAATGAAAAAACAAGTAAACAGAGGATTCCATTGTCTTGCCTAAAATACAGTGTCCGTGACTTTTCTGAAGGGGAAAGGACTCAGGATGAAGTCACAACTCACAAGTCAGGAATGAGCATCAAGAACAAGAGCTCAACACGCCTCACACTCATTTCCATTGTAATTCTCACCTAAGACATCCTATATGTGTGACTGTAACTAAGGAGATCATGTTGTTTTTGCACTGGTTTTGCTTCCGGATTTCGGCAATCCAAGGCCAGAATACACACGCTTGGAGTCAGGGCCCTGGATAAATTCGTATGAGCCACTTATCCAAGCTTGGCCGGTGATCGAGCGAACAAAATCGGCTTTTTTTTGCGATTCAAATCGGCTTGACAAGTATCAGATTGCACAAGGTCACTCAGTTGCGTACGATTCCCAGTTGGGTATGCTGGCCGTTGCTTCATTAACCATTTTCACAAGTGTCACCTGCGAAAAACACAAAATCCACTATACGCGTTAACAAATATTCCAAGAACATAGGATAAAGGCATAGTAAAAAAGGGACTTGTGGTAGTTGTGAATGTACTGAGTACTGACAAAGATAACAACACTCTTCATAAAAGACTAGATAACCAAGACAGTGCGGGTTCGGTACAGAATAAAAAAGAACAGTGCAGAAAATTCAGAATAATGGCCACTAGAATGACAAAAGTAAGGGTCCTTGAACGGAAAACTAATATTAGAAGCTGTAGGCAGAACTGGACCGTACCACACTTTGAGGTACGCCATTCGGAGGTAATAGCAAATTTCTAGGAGGAGGTTTATTCTCGTACGATCTTTTGTCAAACCTCCACTCTCCAATTTTGCCATAAGTCAATTTGCCCTAGTTAAGAGAAGAACATGGTTAAAGAACGAACTTCTAAGACGAATCCTGAAATTTTGCGTCAAGAGAGAACTATATACCTTCATATCATAATCACACCCATAAGTATAATGTATAATAAATGAATCACCAATTTCAAGGTCCCATGGTGGCTAAAACAACAGAATGGAATTATCAGCTCAGCGCAAAATTGCACAATTCCCCAAAATACATGGGTCACATGCTCATAAACCAAACAGTCACATACTAAACCTGAATCATGAAATCCTTGTGTAAGATGTTCCCCACTCCATGGAGAGCAGATGATACAGCATACGCATACCTGTTTTCCAGAATAACAGCATAGAGACGTCAGTATACAGAATAGTGAGATATGCTGCGCGCCTGATTGAAAGCTTGAACATATTATTGAAATTAGATGATGAATGAATGATTGGTAGGCCTTTACATTTCAAGAACCCAGCCAAATGCTTTATCTGCTTCGGGATCTTTCTTCATTGCTAACGAAATATTCATCCATGTTGGTGCGATCCTAGAAAGAGATTCCTAGCAAATCAGGGAGAATATAATTGATTAATTACTTCAGTAAGAGTAGATGCTCTGAATATATTCCACTGCGAAAAAAATACCTTCTCAATGATGACAGGAGAATTTCCTATTGGGTCAATGTTAGTGATCGGCCCTTCCTTTTCAGGGAAGAATTTACGCAGCACTTTTTCATATTTTTTGGGCTCGATATAGAAGAAAGGGAAAGCTGCTGCCCGGCCATCTCTTGATAAGTTTGGGATTGGTTTGACAATAAGATGATCTGGCTCTACCATCAAGATATATCTACAGCACATATGGAAATGAACTAAGACATTGATTCTGAAGGTTGATGTATGCTTCTTTTATATGAGTTTTCTATAAACTTACTCTTCTGGAATGTCTGCCTTCTGGAGCCATTGAACAAATGCCCAGGGCCTATTAAGAACAATGTATCCCTGAGATTTGGATGAGCTCTGTTAAGAGAAAATTCTAACAAGCAGCATTCTGGGAACAATTTGCCACAGAAAAAGAAACATTCTCAAAGATAAAATGCATGCTTTTGGTACTAAGGCTCGGTGAGAAACTTTGTGAGATCTTGAATGTTTGTCCATCAGTATGCCAGTCATGTTGCTACAATAAAACTGAACAATGATAGGAGTAGATTATATCCAAACAGTGACAGTTCCACTTTACCATAAGGCTCTGTCATCATGAGAGACATACTGAGTACTGACTAAAGGTTTATTAGCAGCTGGCATCCTAAGTCGATGGTTCTTGCTCTGGACGCCACATGATGAAAAGTGGGTAGCAGCAGGGTCCAATCCTGTTTACTCATCCTAGCTGCCAGACAGTCTTTTCCATCAACTTGGCCCTGGCCATTTTCTCAGATCCACATGCACTTGATCCCCACATGTTTGCATAACAAGGTAAGGCAGGACAGCTGTTGTTTCGTCCAGAAGTTCAACGCTCATGTGTCAGTGGAACTATAATCTATGCCCTGACCTTTCCAGTGCGGCAGAAGTGGAGGACTTGGGACATCAAATTTGTTATACGGAGTAGTGGTGATGTGTTAGTGTTATATATGGAACTCAAACTGAGCATGAAACTGAACACGAACCAATGTCTAGACAGTTTCAGGAACTTCTTTGCCGATCTTCCTATCAACCGATTCACGTGATCCGCACGAACAACCCGCATTTCTCCGGAACCTCTACCCAACCGGCAACAGCAAACCAGGGAAGCAACAATTTTTATTTTATTTTAAAAAAGAAAAACACCGAGCAACATGGTAAAAATAAAATTGCCGTTTCACCTAACCGAGCAACTGAGCGCGGGGTGTTACCTGATCCGCCCCGTCGGGGAGCGGGTCGGCGACGAAGGTGGGGATCTCGTGGACGAACTCGTCGGGCCTCCCGGAGTGCAGGATCCTGGTGAAGCCGCCCATGTCGGCGCCGCCCGCCCGCCGCCGCGCCTGCTTGAACCAGTGGTACATGACGCGGCACTGCCACGTGTTGTACACGGACCCCGACGCGGTCACCGCGGTGTGGAACAGCCTCCGCCCGCCGGTGCCGCCGGCGCGACCGGAGGCGAGGCGGCGGGAGGAGGAGGAGGAGGATGCGGTGGTGGCGGCGGGGAAGGAGGCGGTGGGGAGGGGCAGGAGGGAACGGGAGGAGAGGAGCACGTTGTAGGTGAGGAAGGCCGCGGAGACGGCGATGAGCACGAGCCGCAGCGCGCCGCGGCCGCACGGCGCGGCCATGGCGAGGTCCCGGGTGGAGGTTGGGAGAGCGGGGACTCGAGTGCGCGTGCGCGTGCGCGGCGTGGACAGTGCTGCTGCCCCGAAAGGCCAACACTGAACGCTACGCCAAGCAAACCTCCATCTAACGTCCACCTGATCTTTAGGATACCCAAGAAAATGGAGCTGAAAGATGGTACTAGTTTCTTCTCTTTTATTTTCTTGCGAAGGAAAGATAGCTTCTTCGTAAGAGTGTTTTCATTTGCATACATCATGATTTACATATAGCCAGGAAAGATATCTGCATTTCACTAAAGAACAAGAGGAAATTTTTCATTTATTATTTGGGAAACACTGGAGATCACCTGATTGATTTATGTTCGCCCTGTCGACCGCCTTGAGCGTGTGATACGTACCCCCGGGATGACAAAAAAGACCACTTTCAAATGAAATTGACAGAAGAGATCACCCCAGCCATGGCGGCAGGCGCATCAGCCGACGCGTGGCACCTACCGCCACACGGCCAGGTGGCAGCAGGCGCATAACACTGTTCTGGAACGGCGGACTGCATGTGGTCCCTGCCACCTAGTGTGGTGGCGGCAAGACTATTTGCCTGCTGCTATTTCGTCTGTATTTTGTTTCATCTGATCTGACAAATAATGCCACAGATTCGTATGCCCTTGTTGTTGATTTCTAGACGTGCAGTGTATTCTTTTACAAATAATAATTCTTTATTTACAAATAATAATACGAGCCTTCGTCGCGGGCCTCATCCTCGGCATCCTCGCACCAGCCTCAATGCCCAGCGGAACATCACCGCCGCAGGCCTCATCGTCGGCCTACTCGTGCCGGGCGATTCACCCGGCGGCCCTTCACCACCACGGTCTCATCGTCGGCCTCCTCGTGCCGGCCTCATCGCCCGGCGGACCTGCTCCGACGCGGGCTTCATTGTCGGCCTCTTCGCATTGGCCTCATCGCCTGGCAGACCTTCGCCGCCGGAGGCCTCAACGTCGGCCTCATCGCCCGGCGGAACTTCTCCGTCGCGGGCCTCATCGTCGGTCTCCTTGCGCCGGCTTCAACGCCCGTCTGCCTCCTCGTTTACATTCGCCGCCGTAGGCCTCATCGTCGGCCTCCTCGCGCCGACATCATCGCCCGGCGGACCTTCACCGCTGCGGGCCTCATCGCCTCCAAAGGTCCGCCGGGCGATGAGGCCTGCGGCGGCGAAGGTCTGCTGGGTGAATCGCCCGGCGCGAAGAGGCCGACGATGAGGCCTGCGGCGGAGCAGGTCCGGCGGGTGATAAGGCCGGCGCAAGGAGGCCGAGATGAGACCATGGCGGAGGCTCGTATTATTACTTGTAAATAAATAATTATTATTTGCAAAAAACTGCACTGCATGTCTATAAATCAACAACATACGAATTTGTGGCATTATTTATTAGACGAAACGAAACGCAGAAGAAACAAAACACAGACGAAACAAGACGTAGACGAAATAGCAGCACACAAACAATGCTGCCGCCACGCCACTAGGCGGCAGGGACCACATGCGGTCCGTCATTCTGTATTGGGCGCATGCTGGCTGTTATGCGCCAACTGCCGCCTGGCCGTGTGGCGGCAGGTGCCACGCGTCAGGTGGTCCTTTGTCAATTGCGTTGCGCAGGTGGGGTGGTCTTTTCTGTTAATTTCATCCAAAGGTAGTCTTTTCTGTCAATTGCGTTGCGCAGGTGGTCTTTTTGGACAAAAATTTCCCCCGGGACCCATGAAACTCGGTCTCTCTCTCTCGCACCGCTCCATCCTTATTTTTCGACCACCTCCTCAATGACCACTGCATACGCCTCTCTACCAAATGCTCAACCAAAAACCATGGCACCTTGCGTCCACTTCTCAAAGAGAACGCGAGGAAGAGAGCACCTCCACCACGGCGGAGGCCGACGTTGCAAAGGATGGTGACCAGTGTTGCGGGATCCGGGCCATCCTAGACTTCATCTACTTGCGCGATGATGCAAGTCGATGTGCTTCATCGCCGGCGATGCTGTGAATGGTGTGGCTAGCAAAAGCTCCACTGTTGCGGAAGCATCGGCGATTTGCAAGAGTTCGCCTGTGTTGAGGAAGCATCGTCGATGCTGTGGGAGGGTTGTGAGAATTGCACATGTTGTGAAGCATCGCCAGTGCTGCAGGGAGGGAGCCAAAGCGTTGTCGGTGTTACGGCCCGACATGTGATACGGGGGTTCTGTGAAACATCACCGGTGTTGTAGGAGGTCGTCAAAGCATCGCCGATGTTGCGGTTGGCCGGGGATCATCGCCGATGCTGCACCAGATCGTTCGTGCGTCTCAGAGAGCAGTGTCGAAGCCACATAAACGTGCAATTGATTACACAGTCTTACAGTCCAAAATCATGTAAAAATAAAAAGCAATGTCAATATAAATACATGTAATTGAGTGCACCACTTTAAACTGACTACACATGATCAAAGTCCTGACTGCCACTATCGGAGAAGTGTGCGCTTTTGCTTGGAAGGAGAACACACAAGGTGAAGAGGCTGCTTGGACTGTTCGATGATGCTCGATCTGACGGCTCGCGAGCCTTGTTATTTTTTATCTGAGCCGAACCTATTTTCATTCTGCCACATTTGAGACATATTGAAGCTCCCGTAAAAATAACATGTCAAGGATATGTGACTCCAAGTCTTCATTTGATGTTGTGTTTATATCATTATATGTGGGGTGATGTATCTCTGTGTAAACTTTGAAGGAAATATACCCTAGAGGCAATAATAAAGTTGTTATTTTATATTTCCTTATATCATGATAAATGTTTATTATTCATGCTAGAATTATATTAACCGGAAACTTGATACATGTGTGAATACATAGACAAAACAAAGTGTCCCTAGTATGCCTCTACTTGACTAGCTCGTTAATCAAAGATGGTTAAGTTTCCTGACCATAGACATGTGTTGTCATTTGATGAACGGGATCACATAATTAGGAGAATGATGTGATGGACATGACCCATTCGTTAGCTTAGCATATTGATCGTTAAGTTTTATTGCTATTGCTTTCTTCATGACATATACATGTTCCTCTGACTATGAGATTATGGAACTCCCGAATACCGCATGAACACCTTGTGTGCTATCAAACGTCACAACGTAACCCGGTGACTATAAAGATGCTCTACAGGTGTCTCCGAAGGTGTTTGTTGAGTTGGCATAGATCGAGATTGGGATTTGTCACTCCGTGTATCGGAGAGGTATCTCAGGGCCCTCTCGGTAATGCACATCACTATAAGCCTTGCAAGCAATGTGACTAATGAGTTAGTTGCGGGATGATGCATTAAGGAACGATTAAAGAGACTTCCCGGTAACGAGATTGAACTAGGTATGAGGATACAGACGATCGAATCTCGGGCAAGTAACATACCGATGACAAAGGGAACAACGTATGTTGTTATGCGGTTTGACCGATAAAGATCTTCGTAGAATATGTAGGAGCCAATATGAGCATCCAGGTTCCGCTATTGGTTATTGACCGGAGTTATGTCTTGGTCATGTCTACATAGTTCTCGAACCCGTAGGGTCCGCACGCTTAACGTTCGATGACGATTTGTATTGTGAGTTATGTGATTTGATGACCGAAGTTTGTTCGGAGTCCCAGATGAGATCACGGACATGACGAGGAGTCTCAAAATGGTCGATACATAAAGATTCATATATTGGAAGGTTACATTCGGACACCGGAATGGTTCGGGTCGTTTCGGATAAGTTTCGGAGTGCCGGGGGTTACCGGAACCCTCCCGGGAAGTTCATGGGCCTTCATGGGCCTTAGTGGAGAAAAGAGAGGGCTGGCCTGGAGGTGGCGCGCGCCCCCTACCAATCCAAATTGGACAAGGGGAGGGGCGGCGCCCCCCCTCTTTCCTTCTCTCCTCCTCCTCCTTCCCTCCTTCTCCCTCTCTTGGATGGAAGGGGACTCCAACTAGGATTGGGAATCCTAGTTGGACTCCCCATGGAGCGCGCCCCCCTTGGCCGGCCCTCTCCTCCTTCCCTCCTTTATATACGTGGGAAGGGGGCACCCCAAAGGACACACAAGTTTCTCTTAGTCGTGTGCGGTGCCCCCCTCCACAGTTACACACCTCGATCATATCGTCGTAGTGCTTAGGTGAAGCCCTGCGCCGGTAACTTCATCATCACCGTCGCCACGCCATCGTGCTAACGGAACTCTCCCTCGGCCTCAACTGGATCAAGAGCTCAAGGGACGTCATCGAGCTGAACGTGTGCTTAACGCGGAGGTGCCGTACGTTCGCTGCTTGGATTGGTTGGATCGCGAAGACGTTCGACTACATCAACCGCGCTACTTAACGCTTCCGCTTTCGGTCTACGAGGGTACGTGGACACACTCTCCCAGCTCGTTGCTATGCTTCTCCTAGATAGATCTTGTGTGATCGTAGAATTTTTTTGAATTACTACGTTCCCCAACAGTGGTATTAGATCCAGGTCTATGCGTAGATGTTATATGCACGAGTAGAACACAAAGAGTTGTGGGCGATAATAGTCATACTGCTTACCAGCAACGTCTTACTTTGATTCGGCGGTATTGTTGGATGAAGCGGCCCAGACCGACATTACATGACCGCGTTCATGAGACTGGCTCTACCGACGTGCTTCGCACACATGTGGCCAGTGGGTGTCTGTTTCTCCAATTTTAGTCGAATCAAGTTTGACTACGCCCGGTCCTTGTTGAAGGTTAAAACAGCTCACTTGACGAAAAATCGTTGTGGTTTTGATGCATAGGTAAGAACGGTTCTTGCTATAAGCCCGTAGTAGTCACGTAAAACATGCAACAACAAAGTAGAGGACGTCTAACTTGTTTTTGCAGGGCTTGCTGTGATGTGATATGGTCAAGACGTGATGATATATAAATTGTTGTATGAGATGATCATGTTTTGTAAAAGTTATCGGCAACTGGCAGGAGCCTTATGGTTGTCGCTTTATTGTATGAAATGCAATCGCCATGTAATTGCTTTACTTTATCACTAAGTGGCAGCGATAGTCGTAGAAGCAATAGTTGGCGAGACGACAACGATGCTACGATGGAGATCAAGGTGTCAAGCCGGTGACGATGGTGATCATGACGGTGCTTTGGAGATGGAGATCAAAGGCGCAAGATGATGATGGCCATATCATATCACTTATTTTGATTGCATGTGATGTTTATCCTTTATGCATCTTATTTTTCTTAGTACGGCGGTAGCATTATAAGATGATATCTCACTAAATTTCAAGGTACAAGTTGTAAGGGCATATTTGTCCCTAAGATGTTTTGGTGATTGATGACAATGCTTTTGCGGACTAATCGTGTGCATTGAGTGTTTTGAGAGATTCATCCTTTTGGCCCGAGACGATTCCCTCCCCTCGGAGCTTGAAGCGAAGACGGTGTAGTCCTTTCGAATTAGTTTGGTGGACTAGTTTCATAGGGATCACCGTACTATCAAGAGGGGGTCCGCTTTGGAAAGGCTAGGGCGCAATCATCACGTACACTTCCTTTGCCCCCCCCCTCCGAGCCTTTCCGCTTCTATGATGGGCTCGTTCCCCTTCTGAGTGTGCCTTCTCTGGTCCCAGCGGTAGTACCGCGGGCCAGAGCGGTAGTACCGCTTATGGCTACAAGCGGTAGTACCGCTCTAAGAGCGGTAGTACCGCTCTAGAGCCATAGTACCGCTGGTAGCCCCCAGCAGTAGTACCGCTGCGGTCTCGTGCTAATACCGCCTCGATTCGAGGGGTCTTTTTTCGTGTCGGGTTTTACGGTACTAGCCGCGGCAGTGGGGGCCGTAGTACCGCTCATATGCGGTAGTACCGCCCTGACCATCGCGGTAGTACCGCTCTGGGCCCAGCGGTAGTACCGCCCGTGGGAGCGGTAGTACCGCTGTGATCAGCGGTAGTACCGCTGCCTCCTGCGGTAGTACCGCTCTCTGCGGGGCTGGTGTGGGGGGTAACGGTTGGATTGTTCCCCCCACTATATAAGGAGGTCTTCTTCCCCAAAGTTGACTTACCTCTTCCCCCAAAAGCTCCATTGTTGCTCCAAGCTCCATTTTCGCCCGATCTCTCTCCCTAGCCAATCAAACTTGTTGATTTGCTCGGGATTGGTTGAGAAGGCCACGATCTACACTTCCACCAAGAGAAATTTGATTCCCCCCACTTATCCCTAGCGGATCTTGTTACTCTTGGGTGTTTGAGCACCCTAGACGGTTGAGGTCACCGCGGAGCCATAGTCCATTGTGGTGAAGCTTTGTGGTGTCGTTGGGAGCCTCCAATTAAGTTGTGGAGATTGCCCCAACCTTGTTTGTAAAGGTCCGGTCGCCGCCTTCAAGGGCACCAATAGTGGAATCACGGCATCTCGCATTGTGTGAGGGCGTGAGGAGAATACGGTGGCCCTAGTGGCTTCTTGGGCAGCATTATGCCTCCACACCGCTCCAACGAAGACGTACTTCCCCTCAAAAGGAAGGAACTTCGGTAACACATCCTCGTCTTCACCGGCTCCACTATTGGTTATCTCGTTCCTTTAATTTCGCAAGTTACTAGTGTTATATCTCTTATTTGCTTGCATGCTTGTTGTCATTGCATCATATAGGTTGCTCACTTAGTTGCATATCTAGACAACCTATTTTGATGCAAAAGTTTAATTTGGTAAAGAAAAGCTAAAAATTGTTAGTTGCCTATTCACCACCCCTCTAGTCAACTATATCAATCCTTTCAATTGGTATCAGAGCCTCGTCTCTTTATTAAGGACTTTACCGTCCAAAGAGTATGGTTGACATCGTAGACGGTGTGGAGGAGCACTCCGGTGAGAATCCAGTCTCATCTACGGGAGATGGGGGAACCGCGGTCTCTTTGGGCCTCCATCCTTTGATAGTCTTGGGGGTAGAAAGTATTGCTTGGTAATTGTGGATGACTATTCAAGATACACTTGGGTGTATTTCTTCAAGAGGAAGAGTGAGACCCAACAAACCGTCATTGACTTTGCAAATGAAGCCCAACGTCAACACAATGCAAAGATCTTGACAATAAGAAGTGACAACGGCACCGAGTTCAAAAACTACACCTTGGATGAGTTTCTTAGTGATGAGGGGATCAAGCATCAATATTCCACACCTTACACCCCTCAACAAAATGGTGTTGCGGAGAGGAAGAACCGGACGTTGATGGATGCGGCAAGGACAATGATGGCGGAGTTCAAGTCTCCATACAACTTTTGGGCTGAAGCCATCAACACCGTGTGTCATGCTTCAAATCGGCTCTATCTCCGCAAAGGCTTGAACAAGACTCCATATGAGATACTCACCGGTAACAAGCCCAACCTCAAGTACTTTCGGGTGTTCGGGTGTAAGTGTTTCATTCTCAAGAAAGGTGTTCGCTTGTCTAAATTTGAGTCTAGAGCTCATGAGGGCATATTTGTTGGTTATGCTACAAACTCCCATGCTTACCGTGTTCTCAATAAGTCCACGGGACTTATTGAGGAGACGTGTAACATGGAGTTTGATGAGAATAACGGCTCCCAAGTGGAGCAAAGTGGTACTTGTGATGTAGGTGATGAAATTCCTCCCCAAGCCATAAGAAGAATGGGTGTTGGTTATATCCTACCCATTGAGGAACCCCTTGTGGCCGAAGGAGAAGGACAATGCTCCACTCAAGTGGATCCATCACCAACCCAAGACCCACACGCTTCCGAAGAACAAAGTGAAGGCTCTCAACCTCATGAACAAGATCAAGGGCAAGATCAACCTCAAGATGGTGGTGATCCACCAAATGATGCCCAAGGTCAAGTTCTCCCCCTCGAGCAAGTTCAAGATCAAGGACAAGCTCAAGACGACGCTCAAGATGATCAAGTAACCCCTCCTCGTTTCACTTCCGAGGAGGAATTGGAGCGTCGTGCCGCTAAGTTCGCTTCCAAGCTCACCGCCAAAGGTCATCTCATGGAGAATGTGGTTGGAAGCCTAAGAAAGGGGGTAAGCACTCGTAGACAAGCAAACTATTGTGAACATCATGCGTTTGTTTCTTGTGTCGAACCCCAAAAGGTTTATGAAGCGCTCGAGGACCCGGATTGGCTCAATGCCATGCATGAAGAACTCAACAACTTCGAACATAACCAAGTGTGGAAATTAGTGCCAAGGCCAACCGGGAACCATAATGTCATAGGAACCAAGTGGATATTCAAGAACAAGCAAGATGCTCATGGGATCATTGTTCGCAACAAGGCTCGGTTGGTGGCACAAGGCTACTCCCAAGTCGAGGGTATCGACTACGGTGAAACCTTTGCCCCCGTCGCTCGCCTTGAATCTATTCGTTTGTTGATTGCTTATGCTTCTCATCATAATTTCACGTTGCAACAAATGGATGTGAAGAGTGATTTTCTTAATGGTCCCATAAATGAGTTGGTGTATGTCAAACAACCCCCCGGGTTCGAAGATCCCTATTTCCCCGATCATGTGTATGAACTCCACAAGGCGCTCTATGGCCTTAAACAAGCCCCACGTGCATGGTATGAGCATCTTACGGAGTTGTTACAAGATCGTGGATTCGAAATCGGGAAAATCGACCCCACTCTTTTTACTAAGAAGGTCAAAGGGGAGTTGTTTGTGTGCCAACTTTATGTTGATGATATTATTTTTGGTTCCCCTAACAAAGCCTTCAATGAAGAATTTGCCGCTCTCATGACCTCAAAGTTCAAGATGTCTATGATGGGAGAGTTGAAGTTCTTTCTCAGATTCGAAATCAAACAAAGAAGAGAAGGAACCTTCATCAACCAAGCCAAATACACTCAATACATGCTAAAGAGATTCAAGCTAAGTGATGTCAAGCTGGCTTCCACTCCAATGCCCACCAAGTGCCAACTTGACATTGATCCCAATGGTAAAGCAGTGGATCAAAAGGTATATCGCTCCATGATTGGATCCTTGCTTTACCTTTGTGCATCTAGACCGGATATCATGTTGAGTGTGGGAATTTGTGCACGGTTTCAAGCCGCACCTAAGGAAAGCCACTTTGTGGCAGTCAAGCGAATCTTTCGATATTTGGCTCATACCCCAAACTTTGGCTTATGGTACCCAAGAGGAGCAAACTTCAAGCTTGTAGGTTATTCGGACTCCGATTGGGTGGGAGACAAAGTGGATAGGAAGTCCACTTCCAGAGGGTGCCAATTTCTTGGTTGCTCTTTGGTAAGTTGGTCTTCTAAAAAGCAAAGTTGTGTGTCTCTCTCGTCCACCAAAGCGGAGTATGTGGCGGCCGGGAGTTGCTGTGCACAACTCTTATGGATGAGGCAAACTTTAAAGGATTACGGTGTCATTTGTGACAAAGTGCCCCTTTGGTGTGACAATGAAAGTGCCATCAAGATTTCTCTCAACCCGGTGCAACACTTCAAGACGAAGCATATTGAGATTCGGTATCACTTCATCCGGGATCATATTAGGCGAGGGGAGATCGAGCTCAACTATGTCAACACTCATGATAACCTTGTAGATATTTTCACGAAGCCATTGGATGAAGCAAGATTTCGCGAGTTAAGGCATGAGCTAAATATCATTGATTCGAGCAATGTGGTTTGAACCTTTGCACACCCCTCACATTCATCGTGCATTCTTGTCTAGGTGTAGGCATGGACTTAGGGGGAGTGTTGTTCTCTCAATGAACTCTTCCTCCCCCCATAATGCATAAACTAATCTCACTCTTTCACATTAGCCATTTTTTATGGTACTTGTGCTTCAAAGACGAGTTTTGGTCATGGGCCCAAGGATAATTCTTCGCGGTGCCATACCAATTGACTCAAACATAGGTGGCCTCGGCCACCGCCCTCTCGTGTAGAGGTGTGTGGTTCTTGTTCTCGTGCTGGTGCTCTTGTTGCTTTGTGTTGGTTTTCTCCTCTTGCCGTCGTTTCCTTTCTTCTCTTTTTGTGCCATAGGTGTTGAGTCTTGTTTTGAGTTGCGCTGGGCGGTACTACCGTTGTGAAGGCGCGGTACTACCACCGATCACCACGGTACTACCGCTGAGCGGTACTACCGCCCATCACCACGGTACTACCGCTGAGGGGCGGGGCCAGGGGGTTAAGTCGTGGGCAGGGTGGTTTCCTCCCCCATACCCATTTGCTTCGTCCCCTCGTTCCTCTTCCTCCCTCTCCAGCGCCATCTTGCCGCGGGAGGGCTCCGGCGGCCCTCCGTCTCCGGACCGTTCCTCTCCATTTCCTTCGGTGGAGTCGATCCCCACCTCATCCTCTTGCCATGGATGCCGGTATTGCCCCCGTTCCTCTTCTCTTATTGTCTAGTTTTCAGATCTCGCGTTTTAGGGGCAATAGTGGTTGCATCTCTAGATTTTTGGCTAAATCTAGGCTTGAGTAGGTTGGAGAAGGCAACTAGACTCTTTGGATTGATGTTTGGTAGGTTTATTTTTGAATTTGGCATCCCCGGTAGTGCCGGATCTGACCACGGCAGTAGGTATCCTCCGTGCCCCATCTCGGGCGGTACTACCGCCCATCTGGCGCGGTACTACCGCTGTGGAGGCGCGGTACTACCGCTGCTGCGGTACTGCCCCTGTGCAGGCACGGTACTACCGCCGGATGCCCAGTTCCATCGTTTCCTACCACATGTTGATCCATATTTGTTGTGTTTATTTGGTTTTGATCATTCCTTCTGGTTGTTTCGTGTGTCCGTGTGTTTGGTTCCAGGTGATGAACATCCTGAGCAGCAAGTCCGCCGTGTCAACCCCGGGCGTTCAACGTCAAAGCGGTACCACACATCTGAGGCTGCATGTGGTTCTTCTAGTGCTCCACCGCCACCAGTGGGTGCTTCCTCAAGTGCCAATCCTCCTCTCAAGAAGAAGACTGCCAACAGGCCGAAGCCAAGTGGCAAGAAGGTGACTGAGATGACTAGCAAGGAATTCTGGGACAGGCGTCGTCGCAACCCATATGAGGAAGACCAAGAACCCAACCTTGTCAGTTGCCCGTTCTGGAACCGGTTTCAGTATGCCACCTACTTTGATGTGATCAAGGCTAAGAAGAACCTCTTTGTCAATGTTCATTCCATCAACATGGATGCTATGGAAAAGGACCCTGAGTACTTTGGTGATGCCCTTCAGATGTGCTCTCAGTTGAACATTCTCAGGATCATGCAGTTCAACAAGGACTTTGATGCAGATTTGCTGGCTCAGTTCTTTGCCACTGTCCATCTAGGAACTGATGAAGACAGGACTCTGACTTGGATGACTAATGGGAAGGTGCTAGCTGTCAAGTGGAAGGCCTTCATGGGGTTGCTAGAGGTGGAAGATCAAGGGCTCGAGACTCCAGTCGGATTTCGTCCTCACCACAATGTTACCTCCACTCACAAGCAAGCTCTCTGGCCCCACTGTACTCGGAAGGTCAACCCTGAGACCAGGAAGGGAACCTATGAGTTGTCTACCTATCTGGACATCCTTCACCGTATCTTCCGCGAGACTCTCTTCCCTCGTATCGGGAATCTGGACATGGTACACTCTTATCTCGTGGACATGCTTCTCTTCTGCCAGCGTGAGAAGGACGCAAACACTGGCGAGTCCTTGGACATCTCTCATGTTATGTGGTCTGAACTTCTTGCTGCTATTTCTGAGCGCAAGTGCCCGATTTATGGTCCGTTCATTATGTTGCTCATTGAGAAGGCCTGGAGACGTACCTATCCTAAGGAGCACCTGGAAACTGGAGAGTTGGTTTCTCATGAGATCAAGCGTCTGAGGAAGAAGGATAATTGGGGCATTCCTAGATCTGGAGTTCCATCTTCTGCTGTTGCCATGGAGACCGAGGGCGAGACTGATGCCGATGATGACGATGAGGATTATGTGCCTTCTAGGATAGAGCCTTCTGCGGCAGAGCCCTCTTGGGCAAAGAAGCTCAAACACAAGATGAAGAAGCTGTTCTGCATGGAGTCTCACGGTCAGTACAGGACTCATGTGGCTGAGAAGAAGGCAAGGGGGCGTCACAAGGAGCTTATGCGTCAGTTGGGTGCGACAGTCACCAGCGGCTCTGAGGGTCAGATCACTAAGGAGGAGTGGATCCAGCAGCACTGTCCGTGGACCGATTCAGATGCCGAGCAGTTTCCGGCCGAGGACGGCGGTGCAGGTGATCACGCAGAGCCCTGATGTTCGAGATCCTCAGCATGCTCTCACATGGAGCCGTAGGTTATCTCTTTGCCCCTTTTGGTGTCTCGATGCCAAAGGGGGAGAGAGTTTAGGGATTTGCGTATTTGCGTCGTTGTGTTGCGAGTGTGTCTTTGTCTTTGTGCTTTCGTTGTGTTTGCTACCTTGTGCTTTGTTTGGTTTTGTGTTCAGTAAGACCTTAGTTCCAGTCATATGGTGTGAGACATATGCTACCTTATATGCTACCTTATCCTTATCATATCTTTATCTATGTCTCTAGTCATTTGGTATCTCATGAGTTGCATGCTTATTATGTTATATTTCTGCTCTCCTGAATCTCGCTTAGGTTGTTGGTCTCTAAAATACAGGGGGAGTGTTGATCCTAGTATGTGTGTCGTGCAGTCCAAAGCACGTATCTTGATGGCACACATCTAGGGGGAGCCCGTCTATATTTTAGAGATTTGGGGTTTGCTTATGTCCTTGTCTTTTCCCGTTTGTGCAAATCCCGTATTGTCATCAATCCACCAAAAAGGGGGAGATTGTAAGGGCATATTTGTCCCTAAGATGTTTTGGTGATTGATGACAATGCTTTTGCGGACTAATCGTGTGCATTGAGTGTTTTCAGAGATTCATCCTTTTGGCACGAGACGATTCCCTCCCCTCGGAGCTTGAAGCGAAGACGGTGTAGTCCTTTCGAATTAGTTTGGTGGACTAGTTTCATAGGGATCAACGTACTATCAAGAGGGGGTCCGCTTTGGAAAGGCTAGGGCGCAATCATCACGTACACTTCCTTTGCCGCTTCTATGATGGGCTCGTTCCCCTTCTGAGTGTGCCTTCTCTGGTCCCAGCAGTAGTACCGCGGGCCAGAGCGGTAGTACCGCTTATGGCTACAAGCGGTAGTACCGCTCTAAGAGCGGTAGTACCGCTCTAGAGCCGTAGTACCGCTGGTAGCCCCCAGCAGTAGTACCGCTGCGGTCTCGTGCTAGTACCGCCTCGATTCGAGGGGTCTTTTTTCGTGTCGGGTTTTACGGTACTAGCCGCGGCAGTGGGGGCCGTAGTACCGCTCATATGCGGTAGTACCGCCCTGACCATCGCGGTAGTACCGCTCTGGGCCCAGCGGTAGTACCGCCCGTGGGAGCGGTAGTACCGCTGTGATCAGCGGTAGTACCGCTGCCTCCTGCGGTAGTACCGCTCTCTGCGGGGCTGGTGTGGGGGGTAACGGTTGGATTGTTCCCCCCACTATATAAGGAGGTCTTCTTCCCCAAAGTTGACTTACCTCTTCCCCCAAAAGCTCCATTGTTGCTCCAAGCTCCATTTTCGCCCGATCTCTCTCCCTAGCCAATCAAACTTGTTGATTTGCTCGGGATTGGTTGAGAAGGCCACGATCTACACTTCCACCAAGAGAAATTTGATTCCCCCCACTTATCCCTAGCGGATCTTGTTACTCTTGGGTGTTTGAGCACCCTAGACGGTTGAGGTCACCGCGGAGCCATAGTCCATTGTGGTGAAGCTTTGTGGTGTTGTTGGGAGCCTCCAATTAAGTTGTGGAGATTGCCCCAACCTTGTTTGTAAAGGTCCAATCGCCGCCTTCAAGGGCACCAATAGTGGAATCACGGCATCTCGCATTGTGTGAGGGCGTGAGGAGAATACGGTGGCCCTAGTGGCTTCTTGGGGAGCATTGTGCCTCCACACCGCTCCAACGAAGACGTACTTCCCCTCAAAAGGAAGGAACTTCGGTAACACATCCTCGTCTTCACCGGCTCCACTATTGGTTATCTCGTTCCTTTACTTTCGCAAGTTTACTAGTGTTATATCTCTTATTTGCTTGCATGCTTGTTGTCATTGCATCATATAGGTTGCTCACTTAGTTGCATATCTAGACAACCTATTTTGATGCAAAAGTTTAATTTGGTAAAGAAAAGCTAAAAGTTGTTAGTTGCCTATTCACCCCCCCCTCTAGTCAACTATATCGATCCTTTCACAAGTGTTCTCCCTGAGTATGCACCATTGCTACAGTTCGTCATGCCGAGACACCACGTGATGATCGGGTGTGATAAGCTCTACGTTCACATACAACGGGTGCAAGCCAGTTTTGCACATGCAGAATACTCGGGTTAAACTTGACGAGCCTAGCATATGCAGATATGGCCTCGGAACACTGAGATTGAAAGATCGAACGTGAATCATATAGTAGATATGATCAACATAGTGATGTTCACCATTGAAAATACTCCATCTCACGTGATGACCGGACATGGTTTAGCTGATATGGATCACGTGATCATTTAGATGACTAGAGGGATGTCTATCTAAGTGGGAGTTATTAAGTAATATGATTAATTGAACTTTAATTTATCATGAATTTAGTCTTGATAGTATTTGCAAATTATGTTGTAGATCAATAGCTCGCGATGTAGCTCCCCGTTTTATTTGATATGTTCCTAGAGAAAAATAAATTGAAAGATGATAGTAGCAATGATGCGGACTGGGTCCGTGATCTGAGGATTATCCTCATTGCTGCACAAAAGAATTATGTCCTTGATGCACCACTAGGTGACAAACCTATTGCAGGAGCAGATACAGACGGTATGAACGCTTGACAAAGCTCAGTATGATGACTACTTCATAGTTTAGTGCACCATGCTTTACGGCTTAGAACCGGGACTTCAAAAACGTTTTGAACGCCACGGAGCATATGAGATGTTCCAAGAGCTGAAATTGGTATTTCAGACTCATGCCCGTGTTAAGAGGTATAAGACCTCTGACAAATACTTTGCCTACAAGATGGAGGAGAATAGCTCAACCAGTGAGCATGTGCTCAGAATGTCTGAATACTACAATCACTTCAATCAAGTGGGAGTTAATCTTCCAGATAAGATAGTGATTAACAGAGTTCTCTAGTCACTATCACCAAGTTACTAGAACTTCATGATGAACTATAATATGCAAGGGATAACGGAAACGATTCCCAAGCTCTTCGCGATGCTGGAATCGGCGAAGGTAGAAATCAATAAAAAGATCAAGTGTTGATGGTTGACAAAGACCACTAGTTTCAAGTAAAAGGGCAAGGGAAAGTAAGGGAACTTCAAGAAGAATGGCAAGCAAGTTGCCACTCCCGTGAAGAAGCCCAAAGCTAGACCTAAGCTGAAACTGAGTGCTTCTACTGCAAAGGGAATGGTCGCTGGAAGCGGAACTACCTCAAATACTTGGCAGATAAGAAGGACGGCAAAGTGAACAAAAGTATATTTGATATACATTTTATTGATGTGTACTTTACTAGTGTTCATAGTAACCCCAGCGTATTTGATACCGGTTCAGTTGCTAAGATTAGTAACTCGAAACAGGAGTTACAAAATGAACAGAGACTAGTAAAGGGCAAGGTGACGATGTGTGTTGGAAATGATTCCAAGGTTGATAAGATCACCATCGCACACTCCTTTTACCTTCGGGATTAATGTTGAACCTAAAATAAATGTTATTTGGTGTTTGCATTGAGCATGAATATGATTGGATCATGTTTATTGCAATACAATTATTCATTTAAGTCAAAGAATAATTGTTGTTCTGTTTACATGAATAAAACCTTCTATGGTCATACACTTAATATAAATGGTTTATTGAATCTCGATTGTAGTGATACACATATTCATAATATTAATGCCAAAAGATGCAAAGTTGATAATGATAGTGCAACATACTTGTGGCACTGCCGTTTAGGTCATATTGGTGTAAAGCGCATGAAGAAACTCCATGCGGATGGACTTTTGGAATCACTTGATGCTTGCGAACCATGCCTCATGGGCAAGATGACTAAGACTCCGTTCTACGGAACAATGGAGCGAGTCACTGACTTATTGAAAAAAATACATACCGATGTATGTGGTCCGATGAGTGTTGAAGCTCGCGGCGGTTATCGTTATTTTCTGACCTTCACAGATGATTTAAGCAGATATGAGTATATCTACTCAATGAAACACAAGTCTGAAACATTTTAAAAGTTCAAAGAATTTCATAGTAAAGTCGAGAATCATCGTAACAACAAAATAAAGTTTCTACGATCTGATCGTGGAGGCGAATATTTGAGTTACGAGTTTGGCCTTCAATTAAAACAATGTTGAATAGTTTCACAAACTCATGCCACCTGGAACACCACGGCATAATGGTGTGTCCGAACATCGTAATCATACTTTATTAGATATGGTGCGATCTATGATGTCTCTTACCGATTTACCACTACCGTTTTGGGGTTATGCATTAGGGACAGCTGCATTCACGTTAAATAGGGCGCCGTCTAAATCCGTTGAGACGACACAGTATGAACTATGGTTTAGCAAGAAACCTAAGCTGTCGTTTCTTAAAGTTTGGTGTTGCGATGCTTATGTGAAAAAGTTTCAGCCTGATAAGCTCAAACCCAAATCGGAGAAGTGTGTCTTCATAGGATACCCAAAAGAAACTGTTGGGTACACCTTCTATCACAGATCCGAAGGCAAGATCTTTGTTGCTAAGAATGGATCCTTTCTAAAGAAGGAGTTTCTCTCGAAAGAAGTGAGTGGGAGGAAAGTAGAACTTGATGAGGTAATTGTACCTTCTCTGAATTGGAAAGTAGTTCATCACAGAAATCAGTTCCAGTGATGCCTCCACCAATTAGTGATGAAGTTAATGATGATGATCATGAAACTTCAGATCAAGTTACTACCGAACCTCGTAGTTCAACCAGAGAATGTTCCGCACCAGAGTGGTACGGTAATCCTGTTCTAGAAATCATGTTACTAGACCATGACGAACCTACAAACTATGAGGAAGCGATGATGAGCCCAGATTCCATGAAATGGCTTAAGGCCATGAAATCTGAGATAGAATCCATGTATGAGAACAAAGTATGGACTTTGATTGACTTGCTCGATGATCGGCGAGCCACTGAGAATAAATGGATCTTCAAGAGGAAGACGGACGATGATGGTAGTATTACTATCTACAAAGCTCGAATTGTCGCAAAAATATTTTCGACAAGTTCAAGCTGTTGACTATGATGAGATATTCTCACTTGTATCGATGCTTAAAATTCTGTCCAAATCATGTTAGCAATTGCCGCATTTCATGAAATTTGGCAAATGGATGTTAAACCTGCATTCCTTAATGAATTTCTTAAAGAAGAGTTGTATATGATGCTACCAGAAGGTTTTGTCGATCCTAAAGGTGATAACAAAGTGTGCAAAGCTCCAGCGATCCATCTATGGACTGGTGCAAGCATCTCGGAGTTGGAATATACGATTTGATGAGTTGATCAAAACACATAGTTTTATACAGACTTGCGGTGAAGCCTGTATTTACAAGAAATTGAGTGGGAGCACTACAGCCTTTCTGATAAGTATATGTGAATGACATATTGTTGATCGGAAATGATGTAGAATTTTCTGGAAAGCATAAAGGAGTGTTTGAAAGGAGTTTTTCAAAGAAAGACCTCGGTGAAGCTACTTACATATTGAGCATCAAGATCTATAGAGATAGATCAAGACGCTTGATAAGTTTTTTCAAAGAGTACATACCTTGACAAGTTTTGAAGTAGTTCAAAATGGAACAGTCAAAGAAGGAGTTCTTGCCTGTGTTGCAAGGTGTAGTGTTGAGTAAGACACAAAACCCGACCACGGCAGAAAATAGAAATAGAATGAAAAGTCATTCCCTATGCCTCAGCCATAGGTTCTATAAAGTATGCTATGCTGTGTACCAGACCTATCGTGTACCTCATCATGAGTTTGGCAAGATGGTACAATAGTGATCCAGGAGTGGATCACTGGACAACGGTCAAAATTCTTCTTAGAGGAATAAGGATATGTTTCTCGGTTATGGAGGTGACAAAAAAGTTCGTCGTAAAAGGTTACGTCGATGCAAGCTTTGATACTGATCCAGATGACTCTAAGTCTCAATCTGGATACATATTGAAAGTGGGAGCAATTAGCTAGAGTAGCTCCGTGCAGAGCATTGTAGACATAGAAATTTGCAAAATACATACGGATCTGAGTGTGGCAGACCCGTTGACTAAACTTCTCTCACAAGCAAAACATGATCAAACCTTTGTACTATTTGGGTGTTAATCACATGGCGATGTGAACTAGATTATTGACTCTAGTAAACCCTTTGGGTATTGGTCACATGGCGATGTGAACTATAGAGTGTTAAATCACTTACCGATGTGAACTATTGGTGTTAAATCACATGGCGATGTGAACTAGATTCTTGACTCTAGTGCAAGTGGGAGACTGAATGAAACATGCTCTAGAGGCAATAATAAAGTTGTTATTTTATATTTCCTTATATCATGATAAATGCTTATTATTCATGCTAGAATTGTAATAACCGGAAACTTGATACATGTGTGAATACATAAACAAAACAAAGTGTCCCTAGTATGCCTCTACTTGACTAGCTCGTTAATCGAAGATGGTTAAGTTTCTTGACCATAGACATGCACTACAGGAATCAGCTACTTTGCCGTCTGCCACGACAGACGTCAAAGGCAAGGATGGCGGACGGCAAAGGCCTTTGCCGTCTGCTTTCTGAAGCGGACGGCAAAGGCCTTTGCCGTCTGCTTTCTGAAGCGGACGGCAAAGGGACCTTTGCCATCAGCGGCGGACGGCAAAGAAAGCCGACGGCAATAAATTCGATGTTAGTCCGTTAGGCGTCTAACGGCAGCCTTTGCCGTCCGCCGCTGACGGCAAAGACTGCAGGCTCTTTGCCATCTGCTGGCAGATGGCAAAAAGACCAAATAGGCATTAATTCTGTTTCTTCTTATATCCATTCATTTTCACAGAAAATCAAACACACACACACACACACACACACACACACATATATATATATATATATATATATATATATATGACCAATATAGGATATCCAACACATGTTACCAATAGTAGCAAGTTTCATCCATACATATACATAGTTTCATCAATATTACACAATTTCATCCATAGGTAGCAAGTTTCACAAAGTAAAAACAAAAACTAAAGACAAGCACTCCATATCTGAAATTACAAGAAATGACCTAAAACTAAATATCTATTTTCCTAGGCAGCACACACTTGACCACCATAGCAGCTTGCTGGACCGTTGTATCTATGGAGCACAAAACAGCAGTCAGCTTGATTAGAAATTTTAAGGAGAGCAGTGCTAGTTTAAGAGTTATGAACAAATAGAAATGGTGCATAAATTCCTATTATTCAACAAATATAAGTTATTTCCAAGTGAAACACGGGGCAATGTTATCCACTTCAAAACAGAACAGAACAGACAGGTACACACATCGTCAAGTTTTTTCCACAAATGAGTTACTGATTGAGTTCAAGAAATGACCAAGGGCCTAATTGGTCACAGGACCTAAAAACTCATAAATAGGAAAATCACTGGGTTGCAATGTCATGCCCTCTCTTGATACAATATGATCGACATGATGTTTGAGTGCATCATAGAAAACCATAGGAGTTTTTCAAGGCCGCATATTACAATCATATGGAATAATTTGAAGCAGAGAGGCCCCAAAAGGGGAAATCATGCTGTGTGGGAAAAGAGAATATCATTCACCGCAATGAAAAATATAGCATGCCAGAATCACTATGAGCATAATCAAATTGAGTTATCTAAGCAATTTGACAATCAAACGGAGTTAACACGGCCCCAGCGTTAGGGATTTAGTGACGGCAGCAGTCTGCCAGCCGGCTTCCTCAATAGAAGGGACAGACCCAGTGCTAGAAGCAGAACAAGAACATTGATACACAAGATAAGCACAAGCCCTTGAGAGCAGTCTGCTTGGCAGAACAATTAATTAACCTCTAGAAGCAGAAGAAGCACGTTGATAGACAAGTTATTATGAAGAACCAACCTTGAGAGCGGTTTGCTTGCGCAAGATATCATTGGACTTGTGGACAAGAAAACAATATAATCCTAGGTTGTGTCAGGTAACAACAATGTGGAGCAAGGTATCATGGTCATAAACAGCTAGGCTGACATGGTTATGAACAACTAGACTAGAACAGTAAGAGGGCAGTGAGGATTGACGAATCATCATCATTAAATAAAGAAGAAAAAAATAACATCCTTGGTTGCAGGTGGTAATAAAAGAGCTAGACTGGTGCAGGACAGTGGTGTGTGACAAGTTAGAGAAGAAAACAGCATAATCTTGGGCTAAAAGGCAACAATTTAGACATCTAGGGCAAGGCAGCAGGGTTTCGCCAGAGGAAGTTGGCACATTTCCTGCATCCGGCCAGTCCACTGTGAACCCCCGAAAGGGCCAAGAACAGGAGCGATAACTAGTGCTTGCTGTGATGCGAGTTGACCGTGAATCTAGACTAGCAGAGCAGAGCAGAACGGCGATGGAAACAAGGAAACATAGATGGGGAGTGAACAGAGCAGGGGACCTTCTGTGGCGCGTCGCCGTGGTCGGGGTGGACGACGCCGTCGTGGTCGAGCTCGAGGTCGGACTCGACAATCTCCTCGTCGAGCTCGTCGGGCTCGGGGGTGGGGTCGCGCATGTCCTGGTCGTCCTCCCCCTCCTCCTCGTCCTCATCATTGTCGTCGTCGATGTCGTCCATGGACCTCGCCTGCGCTTCCAAATCCAACATAAAAAAGGAGATCAGACAAGAAAAGAAAAGAAACAGAGGATCGGGGCCGGGGAAGGAAGGGGAAGGGACGCGGAAGATCGGACCTTGGGGGCGGCGGGCTTGGCGGAGGAGGCGGCGGCGGCGGATCTTAGCGAGGGAGACAACGGTGAGGGGAAATGGTGAGGTGGCAGCGTGCACCGGCGGGCGGAGGCGAGGTGGCGCAGCGGCGCGGGGTCGGGAGGCTCTCGGCTGTGGGGCGGGCATCGTCGAATCCCGCCGGAGCTCGCCGGAATCGGCCGGCGTAGCTTCTCGCAGGAGGGAGAGGGAGAGACGAGCGGGAGAGAGAGGAGTGGGGCGGAGAGAGAGGGGATAGGGATAGAGGAGGTGGGGCAACGACGGGGTGGGGCTCGACCGTTAGTTAGGTCACATCTTTGCCGTCCGCCCACCCTTTGCCGTCCGCTTTGTTTCCTCTTTGCCGTCTGCTAGCAGACGGCAAAGAGGGGGGCCGTTAAGTTTTTTCCAATTAGCTCGTTTAGTGGGGCCAGCTCTCTCTTTGCCGTCAGCCAGCGGACGGCAAAGAATCTTTGCCGTCCGTTTTCCTGAAGCGGATGGCAAAGACCTTCTTTGCCGTCAGCCAGCAGACGGCAAAGAACTGGCAGACGGCAAAGAAGCTAATTCAAGTAGTGATGTGTTGTCATTTGATGAACGGGATCACATCATTAGGAGAATGATGTGACGGACATGGCCCATTCGTTAGCTTAGCATATTGATCGTTAAGTTTTATTGCTATTGCTTTCTTCATGACTTATACATGTTCCTCTGACTATGAGATTATGCAACTCCCGAATACCGCAGGAACACCTTGTGTGCTATCGAACGTCACACCGTAACTGGGTGACTATAAAGATGCTCTACAGGTGTCTCCGAAGGTGTTTGTTGAGTTGGCATAGATCAAGATTAGGATTTGTCACTCCATGTATCGGAGAGGTATCTCAGGGCCCTCCCGGTAATGCACATAACTATAAGCCTTGCAAGCAATGTGACTAATGAGTTAGTTACGGGATGATGCATTACAGAACGAGTAAAGAGACTTGCCGGTAACGAGATTGAACTAGGTATGAGGATACCGACGATCGAATCTCGGGCAAGTAACATACCGATGACAAAGGGAACAACGTATGTTGTTATGCGGTTTGACCGATAAAGATCTTCGTAGAATATGTAGGAGCCAATATGAGCATCCAGGTTCCGCTATTGGTTATTGACCGGAGATGTGTCTCGGTCATGTCTACATAGTTCTCGAACCCGTAGGGTCCGCACGCTTAACGTTCGATGACGATTTGTATTATGACTTATATGATTTGATGACCGAAGTTTGTTCGGAGTCCCGGATGAGATCACAGACATGATGAGGAGTCTCAAAATGGTCGAGACATAAAGATCCATATATTGGAAGGTTACATTCGGACACCGGAATGGTTCAGGTCGTTTCGGATAAGTTTCGGAGTACCGGGGGTTACCGGAACCCCCCCGGGAAGTTCATGGGCCTTCATGGGCCTTAGTGGAGAAAAGAGAGGGCTGGCCATGAGGTGGCGCCCACCCTTGCCAATCCGTTGGACAAGGGGAGGGGGCGGCGCCCCCCTTCTTCCTTCTCTCCTCCTCCTCCTTCCCTCCTTCTCCCTCTCTTGGATGGAAGGGGGCTCCAACTAGGATTGGGCTCCTAGTTGGACTCCCCATGGCGCGCGCCCCTCTTGGCCGGCCCTCTCCTCCTCCCCTCCTTTATATACGTGGGAAGGGGGCACCCCAAAGGACACACAAGTTTCTCTTAGCTGTGTGCGGTGCCCCCCTCTACAATTACACACCTCGATCATATCGTCGTAGTGCTTAGGAGAAGCCCTGCGCCGGTAACTTCATCATCACCATCGCCACGCCGTCGTGCTAACGGAACTCTCCCTTAGCCTCAACTGGATCAAGAGCTCGAGGGACGTCATCGAGCTGAACGTGTGCTGAACGCGGAGGTGCCGTACGTTCGGTGCTTGGATCGGTTGGATCGCGAAGACGTTCGACTACATCAACCGTGTTACTTAACGCTTCCGCTTTCGGTCTACGAGGGTACATGGACACACTCTCTCCGCTCGTTGCTATGCTTCTCCTAGATAGATCTTGCGTGATCGTAGGAAAATTTTGAATTACTACGTTCCCCAACAAACTTATCTTATGTTGTACTCGAGTTGAAAATCTTGTAAATGGTATTCCCTCCATTTCATAATTTTTGTGGTTTTAGTTCAAATTTAAACTAAAACCACGTCAAAAATTATGGAATGGAGGGAGTGGAAAACAAAATAGATTATGTTTGGTCTGCATTACGCACACCCGCTTCGAACATGCCTCGTGGAATAGAAACTTGTAAACACTATTCAAGATATGAGAAATTAGCATTCAAACTATTTATATGAGAAACTATTTATATGCCAACGAATTACACTATGTGCCCTTACCGACATTTTCATTTTTAGTCCCCTACAGCAACTGTGGTGACTTGTGAGCATCTCTAGCAGACCCCGCATAAGTGGTCAAACCCGTAAAAATTTTGCGTTTTACAGTTTTGGGCGAAAAAAGTGTTCAGAACAGAAACCGTAAAAGTGGTCCAACCCGTAATTTTTTTAAGGGCCACCGCAAATGCACACCCGAAACCCTTATCTTTGGAGGTTGGAAGGCCGAATCTGGGGGGAGGGGGGCGTATACCAGTCAAACCTCGTCGGAGCAAACACGCCGCCGGGGAGTTTACCAGAATCCGCCCTAAACTCGCCGGAATTCATCACCGCACACCGGAAAAGGCCGCTAGGCGCCGCAATCGATCGTCGTCGGCTCGAATTGGACGAGCTCGACATAGCCGTGGCCTCCCATGACCTCAGCCTGGCCGCCGGAATCCTCCCGGCGCGGCAGGCAAAGGGGCACGACTCGGCTGGCAATAGAGTAAGGCGCGGACGGCGAAGGCGACGGGGCGTGGCCGGCAAGGCTGTGCGCGGATGACAGAGGCGACGGGGCGTGGCCGGCGAGGTTGGGCGCGGCCGGCGCGGTGATGGGGCGCGGCCGACAGGGGCGGGGTGCGGCCGATGGGCGACGGGGCGCGGCCGATGTGCGACGCAGCATGGCCTGCGGGCGCTGGGGCACGGCCGACGGGGTTGGACGCGACCGGCGTGGCCGGCGCGGCCGGCCGGGGAAAGGGGCGGCAGCGGCCGGACTAGAGGAAGGAGCTCTTTATTCCAGTTTTACAGTTTGTTTTACAGTATCTGTTCGGCCGCGGCTAAAATGAATCCTTAAAATGCACTTTTTTCAACCTGTATCCCAGTTTTGTAGTTTGCGACTTTAAGGGGTCTGCTGGAGATGCTCTTATCACCCTGCTCCATCAAATGATCAAAAAGACCATCTTACCCATATATTTACTTGAATATAACTTTAGACCCTCATCTCACCCATATACATCGTTTTGTTAGCAATGTATGTGTGTGCGTGAGGGGGGGGGGGGGGGGCTTAATAAACCCGGACAGAGGAAGTATCTACCACAATGCTGAAAGAAGGATTTAATTTAGTTCAAATCTCGGATAATTTCAGTCAAAAATGATGATATCGAGCTGACATTTGAAGTAATGAAAATTGAAGGTTCTGAGTAGTAACTTTTTCCCGTTGATAAATTCAGTCAAAGTCGTTTCAACAGAGGCCTAGCCTCGTTGGAATCGTGCATACGCACGAGCGCCGGCCCGTAGGTCAGCAGTCCCCTTGTTGTACGCGCAAGAACATCCCACGGCGGCGACGACGCGCCGGCGGCCGAGAGCTAGGACAGTATTCCACGGGACAATTTATTTTTCCCATAAAAGAAATATTCCGCCGGGCACCAAATTGATACTTCCTCCGTAAACTAACATAAGAGCGTTAGTATGTCCTACACAATGTCTCCTCACGGAAAAAAAAAATATGCCTCCTCACGAACTGCGTCGAGGCTTGTCCGTGTAACAGCTAGCGGCGCCTGTACGTCAGCCACAGAGGTGAACGGCAAGCAGCTGCCATGCGTGTGGTCGTAGTCGTATCATTGTATGCGCAACAGTGTTACACAGAGGTAGCAGAGTATGTATGTGCGCAGACGAGACACTGCGGCTACGCCTTCCGCGGCGGTGGCCCCGGCGCCACGGTGGCCCTCGGCGGGTTCGGCAGCGGCGACGGCGGCCTCCACGCCGCCCTCTGCAGCAGAGACCTTCCCATCACAACCCTCTCGCCTCCGCGTCCGCCGTACGCTCCTCCGGCTCCGGCAGCCCGTGCCATCACGTCACCCTCCGCGGCTGCATCGCAACGCAAGCAATGTTATTACAGAGTACGTCCGCCGTCTGCCGTCGCCGGCCGAGCAGCTCGATCGGGGACGGCGATCGACGTATGCAAAACGATGTCCAGAGAGGGGCTCGCACGCCCGCACGCACGTACCTGGAAGGACACGCGAGGAGCAGGCTGCCGTGCTCGTGGAAGAACCCAGGGCCATGAGGAGGACGGCCACGAGCAGCCAGGCGAACGCACCGCCGCCACCCATGTCGTCGCCTTCGTCGTCTTGCTCTGAATTTGACAGGTGAGGTGCTGTGTATATCGTCGAGTAGAGCTTGTATAGATTTCGGGAGCTGGAAGCGTCGCAAATGTGTCAAATCCCCGTCAACTTGCGCTGTAATGTACTATATATATCGTTGGTGGGCGATGCGATCGGCATGATGAGGCGAGGTGGGTCGAACTGCCGGAACCAATCTGCAACCTAATGATGATGACAAATCCAGCGGATTAAGCTCCGGCAGATTGGCACTAGCTACTTGCTAGCGGTTGCGGTTTAATCAACTCGGTATGTCGCCTCTGCACTGAACTAACTTATTGTAATATCGTAGCTCGTGCACGGTTTTTGGGTATCGATGTTGGAAGCAACTGGATCGGATCGATGCATCGGTTGACTTTGGTGCTTCCTAAACAAAGCTGCACACTCCAGATACAATTAAGCTCGCCGACGGTCACTCCGAAACGCTGCTGGCCTTTGCATAATATAAAACGGCGCCGACGGACGACAGTGCATGGAGCACTGTCGTTATGCGTGCGAGCATCGAGTAGTATATCTGATTCGTTGGGAAGTCTAGCATCGATGCTACATTTCTGATGAACGCAACTGAATTCTTTGATCGGCGGAAATACGGACGGCGTGTAACGCGTGCTGTCATGTTGCAGTAGTGGACTTTGCGGCTCCACGACAAGCAATTCGTCGGGAGTTGCGTACTAACTCAAACTTGAACGTGATCTAAAATCTAACTCAAACTTGCTCGGGTTACGGGGATGGACTCGTATCCTACTACCGTCTGGAGTTGCGTACTGCCTTTTTCTTTTTAGAAAAAGAGGATGACCCTTGACCTCTGCATCTGAGAGATGCATGCGGTCATTTTATTGATTATTCTCGAGGACCTTATAAAGTAGTACAACGATATGTCTGAATCCGCCATCTTGGCAACATCTGCCGCTACTCCTATC
The DNA here is from genome assembly GCF_018294505.1 of Triticum aestivum. Classification (NCBI taxonomy): domain Eukaryota; kingdom Viridiplantae; phylum Streptophyta; class Magnoliopsida; order Poales; family Poaceae; genus Triticum; species Triticum aestivum. Next base: position 94,404,601 of record NC_057814.1, on the reverse strand, counting down.
CATATGATGAAGGTGTATAAACTGGACCAAATACCCAGACCTCTCACCTAAGCCTAACATCTAAAGCCGGAGGCCCCGACCGAGCCACATACCGGGTCCGGGGCACAATTCAGTCCGACGCACTCACATGTGGCGTCGCCGCCATCTTCCACCGATCCATCTTCAGAGCAGATTGAGGTGCCAACCTTGGCAGGATCCTCCGCCATCGACACCATGACGCCAAACGACGACCACCATCTACGCTAGTCCATCTTCAAGCAGAAGGATTGCTACCACAGGACGAAGACCAGCGGAGAATAGATGCAACGCTGCACACATTGCCGCCGCCAAACACCTCACACGCACCGCAAAGCGCCCACCATGCTTTCGGGAACCCCGGGCGATACCTTCAAGAAGGAGCGCGACGAGGGTGTGACGCCGTCGCCCGCAAGGGGAACTAGAGCTTTCGCCCAAAGGAAGAGCACAGTGAAAGACAGGAGAGGACCTCGACAAGGCCTCCAAGAAGGGGACCGACGCCCAGCAAAGGCGCCGCCATTGTCGCGGCCTCCGCCGACGGCCAAGGGTTTCCCCCGGTCCCGCCCCCATCCCATCCACTCGGCCAAAGACCTGGCCAGGGGAGCGCACGCAGCCGGAGAAGGCGTTGGACTTCATCGAAGCAGGCACGCCGGGTGACGGCGCACCCCGACCCACTGTAGTAGACGTCCACCGAGACCTCGCCGCCCGCACGGCCGAAGTCGCGGACCACCAGCACCCACGGCCGTCGCTCGTCGAAGAGGCAACGCCGTCCACACCGCCCGAGGCCGCCGCCCCGGCATCCACCCACCGCACACATCCAGTCGAAACATGGAGAAAGACCCACACCGCCGTCACTAGGGAGCACCACACCGCGAAAACCCAAGCCGGGCAGGACGAGGCAAGGCCACGCCGGCCAGATCCAGGCGGATCCGGCGAACCCCGGCCCACCAGCCGCCAGGTCGGAGTAGCTGGCCCCGATCCCAGGACCGAGGCGGACGGATCTGACGGGCGGAGCCGTCCTAGGCGACCAGGCGCGGGGCGACAACGCTGGCGGCTACAGCCGCCGCAGAGGGCCGGCCTCGGCAGCCACCAGGGGAGCAGGGGAAGCGGGCGGCGGCGCCCGATGCGGAGTGGGGGCTCTCCAGAGGTCGAGGCGGGTGCGCGGGGAAGCACCGCCGCCGTCTACCGCCGCACGGGAAAGCCCGACGACTACTGCCGGCGGCAGCGGGGGAGAAAGAGAAGGGGAGGCCGGAAACCGGCGGCGCGTAGGGTTTCGCCCCCGAGTCGCCCGAGAGCGGACGAGGGAGGAGGGGGGGGGGGGGGGTGGTTGTGTGTGTGTGTGGTGGACACTGGCTGGATCCTCTTGTCCGTGAACTCCGTTGCGTACTGCCTGTCTGCTCATTTGGCGGCCGATTCTCGGATGCGCTGTCTGCTCGGACGGTGGCACTCGCGAGCGTGCACGTACATGGACACGCGGCGCCGCGGGTAATGTGTATATGCCCTGTCGGGTGCGTGCCAGCGCGCTGCCATCCGCACGGGCGCTGCAGGTTCCACCATGACCTGCTGCTGCTCTAACGAATCTCGGCGTCAAGGCGCCGGTTCCCCGGGCGTGGAGAGTGCCAGATTTCCATGGCAATGCCTTCGCTACTACTCCTACGCATGCGACTGCATTGTTTTTTAATCTCAGTCCACATCAACCGCACGCACGCACCAGTGAACTACATGGGCAGAAGCGCTGTCGGAGCAACAGCGATCATGGCCATGGGTGGCGACGGCGATAGCATCGGAGCCCAAGGAGAAGACAGTTTAATTATGATTGCATACAACACAAAGATAATATCTGTACTGTTCAGTGGTTCTGTTGCCACGGTGTGAGGCAACTGCACAGGGCAACGAGCTTGACGCGTGCGTGCATATATGCACACCCAAGCATGCAAAAACAATTTTACGGAGCCTCCGAGCAACAGACCGGCGATGTGTAGAGACAAAACTGGAGTTGCTTATCGTTGTATACACACACCGACTCTATCACACATTTACACCTTGTGTTCAACCCAACAAAGGATCACACAATTAGACTTGCCCTCCTGGGGGTGCCGGCGCCGCACTGGCCCTCGGCGTGTTCGACGTCGGCGATGGCGGCGCCGTCAGCCTCAGCCCCAACGACCGCCGCACCACCAGAGCTGCCTTGCCGCTGCCGCCGTAGTCTGGCCCGCCGGCGAACCATACCTTCGCGTCACGGTATGCTGGAACATGAACGGTCAGCTACTCGCAAATCATACGGCCGCGCGCGCAGTCTGCCGGTCCTCAAACGACGTAAACGGCGGAAACAGAATCGCTTAACGTACCTCGAACTGGAAGGAGACGCGAGGAGCATGCCGGCGTCGCGCCGGAACCCAGGAGGAGCCCGGCGACGAGCAGCCAGGCGAGCGCAGCTGATCCGCCCGCCATGTTGTCGTCGCCGTCGGCGACCGGACGACGACGAGCTGCTGCTCTGAGCTGGACAGGTGTAGCTGCTAGATTCTGAGAGCTGGAAGCGTCGGGGTCGGGGGTCCGTGTCAAATCCTCGTCAACTCGCGCTGTATATACCACCCATCGACATGATGAGGCCGTGCGGAGCGCCGGAGCCAATCTGAAATCCATCCAGCAGATTGTTGCTCGCTACTTGCCAGCGGTTAGGCGCGCATCGCACGCTGCACCATTTGCAGCTCGTGCAGGTTTTTTTTAATCATGATTCTGCCGCGACGTTGGATCTGCCCCTTCCTTCTTTTGAGACGTCGGATCCATCTTTATACTACTTGGAGTTTCTTAATTAACTTTATGAGATGAAATTTCATTTGAATCGTGTCGTTATGACAGGTTGAACCAGATTTGGTTCCCTAGATGTTACTAGTAAAATGAGATTTGACAATCGAATTATGAATAAATACCACACTATAGCATGTAAGTTTTGAGTCATATATGCATGACGTAGATGTTCATTTAATTCTTATAGTTCATCTCATTTAAAATTAATTAGTTTTTATAAAAAAGTCAATCTATTTTAAGATTTATGGAACTGTGCGTTGTAAAGCATAAAGTAAAAACAAATAATGGCAATTCATCTAGCAAAAAATTTGGGTAATTATGATACGGAAGATTCTAGAACAAAGAAGAAGTGCTTGTGTTTTGAGATTTGTGCATTATGCTTAAGTTTTCAAACATGAAGTCTTATAGACTGTACATGTGGCAGAATCTGGTGAAATGCAGATGACATCCAACGGCCAGTAGTGCTCGGATTTGCCATCTCTGCACCGTCGGATTGGTTTCATCCAACGACCATCTTTCAAAGTTATTCGCCACTATATAGGAGTATAGATAACCAACTGACGCCATCTCACAACAGATTCCGAGCGAACGCTCTGACGGGCACACAAATCTCGGCACAGGGGATGGTCGCCAGGCCACATTTTGCAACCGGTTGTTTCTTTTGGACAACCGCACGAACGAGCCCCCTTAAACCCTTCCCCTCCCACTCGCTCTCTCTCCTCCCGCTCTTCGCAGGCAAGCGATTCACGCGGCGGCTCTCTATTTTTCTGCCGCTTCATTGCTAGAGGCTTTGAGGAACGCTGCTCGACGATCTCTCAGTTTTTCTGAGGGGTCTAGGGATTCGAGGGGATTGATAGTTTCTCTAGATGGGGTGGCCGTCTCTCCTCCTTGCACGGCGATAGAGGGTTAGATATAGGTAATGTCGTGGTGGAGGTGTCCACAAGACTCATCGTGAAGCCTGTCAGTGGTAGAGGGGGAGACGACTGGCGGCGGCTAGTGTTCTCGGTCGCCCGCCCAGACCCCAACAAGGCATGGACCTTGACTCCGTTTGAGGTAGACGTGTTTGGTTTGGTCCATGCTCTTCTCTAGCGCGATCTGATTCTGATTAGGAATAGGTAGGAGTTAGGGGTAATACTTTTCTTCCACCTTGGGGCTAGTCACTTTGTTAAACATTGTAACCTGCAATGCCGCATGGGTTGTACAGCAATTTGTAAAATATTCTCATGCTTGCACCCGTAGATTCTCCAAATTTTGAAATATTCGCACGAGCTTGGCGCTATCTTTTCGATGGCCCCGACTCCCGCTTCACCCAGGAAATGAAACGAAAAAAACTCTCGAAGCCTGACGCACCTGACCCATCTCACCTCACTCCTCGCTCACGAACCACACCACAAAGGAGGCGGCGACGGCTATTCCGCATCGGCCGGCGGCGCGGGTGAAGAAGTATGTGCTGCTCCCTCTCCTCGCTCTCTTTCTCACTCCCTCCCTTCCTCTGCTCTGTTCTCTCGGCCGGCGGGGGAGCGGCGAGCGGCGGAGGGTCAACTGCCCACTACCCACCCTTTCCTTGTGTCGACGGTGGCGGTGGACAGCGAGCGGCTGGATGTAGCTCCGATTCCTCGCTGATACGTTCTCTCTCACCGGATGTCTCTCTGAACTGATTCCTCTTGCTCCGATTCTTCCCCGACCTGCAGCGCGAAGGAGGCAACCAGGACACAGACGGCAAACCGACGACCAGGGCGGACAGCAGCTCTCCCTTCGGTGATTTTCCCCTCTGGTATGAACCCTAGCTGCTCGACCTGTTTACAGGATTTATTGGCGATTGTTGTGTGTATGCTTCTGTATGTATGTTCAGTTAGCTGAAGTTCAGAGAAGAACATAGTTCAGTTTTGTGTATGTCATCCTGAAGCAGTTTTTTCTTCTGTTTCAATTCTACATTGTAGACGGGCAACAAGTAGAAGAAGCTAATTCGTGCAGCTGTGTCATATTAGCTTCTCCCCATGTCGGCCTTGGTTGTCCGGTCTGGGAAAAGGAAAAGTAGGACTGAATGCATAAGTTATGGGCTGATGGATGAGACAGACAGGGTGAGAAGACAGTATTTGAGGACAAAATATGGAAGGATGATGCAACTTGTTTGAACATGCTTAGGCTTGGAAGAGGACCTTTCTTCCGGTTCTGTCAACTTTTAAGGGACCGCAGGTTGCTTCAAGACACGATTCATATGTCTGTTGAGCAGCAAGTTGGCACGTTCTTGCACACCGTCGGACACAATGTTAGGGATGAGCCAGCTGGTGACAATTTTCGTATAACCGGTGAAGTTGTTAGTCGTTATTTCAAAAAAGTCATCCATGCCATTGGAGAGCTACGCCATGAGCTTATTAGGGAGCCCTCATTGGCGACCCCAACCAAAATAGAAGGGAATCACCAGTGGGATCCATAATTTAAGGTATGAGATTTGGTCACAGCCACATCCTCCTCATTTTCTAGGCATGAATCTGGTTAGATCCTAATATTTTTCATGAAATAGGATTGTGTTGGAGTTATTGATGGTACACATGTACGAGCCTCTGTTCCAGAGGACATGGAGCCTCGCTGTCGTGGTAGAAAGACCCATGCCACTCAAAATGTGATGGCGGCTGTTGATTTTGATCTTCGGTTCACATTTGTGTTGGCTGGTTGGGAGGGGTCAGCACATGATGCTCAAGTTTTACGTGATGCTTTAGAACGTGAAAATGGTCTACGTGTCCCACAAGGTAACTTGATGTAGCTACATTTGTCAATGCCACTATTTATGTATAGCAAAGTAACCCGCTTGTTGCTCATATATTAGGAAAATTCTATCTCGTTGGTGCTGGACATGGAGCCAAACCAGGGTTCTTGCCTCCTTTTCGTGGTGTGAGGTGTCATTTAAATGAGCGGGGGGACAATCTTGTTCAAGATGAGAAGGAATTATTTAACCATAGACATTCTTCCCTTCGTACGACCGTAAAGCATGCATTTGGGTCACTCAAGGGGAGATTCAAAATCCTTGATGAGGCCAAGCCATTTTTCTGCTATCCTACTCAAGTAGACATTGTTATAGCTTGTTGCATTGTTCACAATTGGGTTATAAATGATGGGATAGATGAATTTATCATACCTGAGGCTGAATGTGTTGCTAATATTAACCATGCTTCAACGACAAGTGCCCAAGCAAGTGAACATACAAACATGGTTACTTTGCGGCAGGGAATTGCCAATCAAATGTGGGAAGACCGACAAAACTACTTGCAGCACAATAGTATGCAATAGCTTCATTTGAACCATTGTAATATCGTGATGTTGTAATTTGAACCCTTGTACTTGCTGGAATTTGTTTGTAATGTCACATTATGTGCTGAAATGAACACCAGTCCAATCCCAAGGCACATGACACCTACTTCTGCTGTTTTCTACTCCCTATGTACTTTTCTGTCACACAATCTGCTGTGGCAACAACACTTGCAGCGGCAGGCGACAATCCAGGATTCCAGGTCTACTTGTACTGGATTGATCTCTTCTTTCATGGTAGTGAACCTAGCTGCATTGAATTAGTTACTTGGAGTGTCTTGTTATAGTAGATTCTTGGAGATATATATATTTCTACAAGGACCAATCAAAATCAACAAATCACTTCTCCTGGTTCGGTTAGTCACCTGATTGTCTGCTGTGTGGTTTGTTCAAGTGGTTTTTCTTCTTCAGCGCACTAGATTGATTTGAGTCGACCCCATAGGACAAGGTCTCTGAATCTACTTATTGTTGATGCAGAGTGGGCAATTAGGAATTTATTATTGGACTGTTTGAGAACGTTAGGCTGTGGAATACTGGACACTTCAAAATGACATCATTTCAGTTCATCTGAGCACCTGTTGCAGAAGTGGAATTTGACAAGTTACATGTTCATTTTATTAAAGGAAGTGGTTCCGTATTGAACAACTTGATTGAGCTTAATCTGCTTTCTTCCATAAAATGGTTCACAAACATGTCTGAGTTGCGTATAGCTGTAGTCTGTACTTTAGCAAATTAGTGTTCATCACTTACAACATGAGTTTAAGAAGTTATATTTCATAAAAAGAAGTGGCATAGTTATTACATCTTGTTATTTATTTTTCAGAACTTATACATCGCAACAATTTATGACAATATTTTGAACTTCTTTTGTTTCCACAGCCCATCTTCAGTTTCCGTTGTAATGACGTCATCTATTTCAGCAAGACAGCCTCAGGCAAATTTCTATACTGCATAATAAGTGTAAGCATTCCTTTACTCCACCAATCTGGATTATCATTTATGGTTAGACTTGCTAGAAGTGATAGGTTTCTCTAATTTCGTATTATGCAAAACCAAAAAGACGTAGACCATATCTGGCACTTGAAAACACAAGGAGGAAGAGGAGCGGTCGGTTTGTCCACCAATACGGAAAAAAAAGATGACCTTTTTTCACCTAACTAGGCTGACTGAGATAGCTGATTGTATGGTCAACGGGTCAAAATCAGAGTCATGGGAGGGGATGGTTGAATGGTTTTCAAAGTCTGGGATTGATTTTTAGCCGGTTTTAAAGTTGATGGTTGGTTCTTGACAAACTAAAAAGTTCAAGATTGCAAAGTGGACTTCTCTCAACAATATAATGCTTTTTGAAGCGAAAATTGCTTTTGGAAGCGAATCAAAATCCAAGCACGACCAGGTTCCTGAAATTCTTCTGCCTAAGAAAGACTGCTCGAGCTTATAATATATAGTAGTGGGATACGCGTGGTCTTTTGGTGTTGAGAGGACCTACTAGTGACATGAACAAGAATAGAGGGACGAAAATGTAAAACTCACCTTGTATATACTACTCCCGTGGAGGGATGGAAGGATAAGGTCAATCCTCAATGTTCCAGACTTCTCTCCCCTTCTTGAGCTAATCAACATGGCATCAGAGCCACCCGTCTCCGGCGAGGCAGCGGCGGCCGTGGAACGGCGTTGAGTGGGTTCGGAGGCGGCGAAAGTTGGTGGTGGTGCTGGTGGTCAACGGCGCTGTGAAGGAGGGCGACCTGGGCCCGTGAGGCGACTCAGTGCAGTGGCGGAACTGAGCAGAGTGCTGCAGCGGTGAAGGAGGTGCTGGGAGGAACAAGGCGGCGAGGAGCAGTGGTTTGATTTACCACGGGTGAGTTGGCTGTTTGTGTGGTTGCGTGTGGAGGTTGCCCAGGCTGGTGGTGTGATTAGGGAGGAGAAAGGAGCCGACGGCTAGCTAGTGCGGCGTGCAGAGGCTTGAATCTGAGAAGTAGAAGTGCAGCGTGTAGAGGAGATGGCTGAAATCAGTGATGCCCCAGCAGTTACTTCCGGTGAGCTTGCGGCTGTACTGCGAGCGATGGATGAGAAATACAGGGCTCTGTTTGATGCAATCAGCAAGCAAGCTAGCAGCTCCAAATCAGAGGCTGAAATAAAGGAGGAGATACATCCCTTACAGATGCCACATGTGAAGTTAGAGGGTCCTGAGAACTATGTAAGCTGGGCTGAGCATGCTGAAACCATCCTGGTTTCAAGGAAATTGGAAGGATACATCCTTGGGACAGTAGAGAAACCTGAGGAAGAAGGTTCAAAAGAAGGCCAAAAATGGAGAGCAACCAATGCTTTGGTCAGGGCATGGCTTCTGAGTTCGATGTCTTCTCAGATTGCAAAGCAGGTTGAGAGAATCAAAGATGCTTCAGAGATTTGGAGGCTCCTGAAAGGCACATATTCAGGAGTGGGAAATGAGATGTTAGCATGCAAAATTCAAAAGGAGTTGCAGGAGCTGAGCCAAGGTGAGAGAACAGTGGTGGAATATGTGTCTGAACTTAAAAGGTTGTGGAGTGACCTGGACTACTATGATCCAGTTGAAATGGAGTGTGGGAAATGTATTGAGAAGCATAGTAAGTGGACTGAGAGGAGACGTGTTAGAGACTTCCTAAATGGCCTCCATCCCAGGTTTGAAAATAGGAGAGCAGCTCTATATGGCAGTGGGAAGCTACCAAGTCTTGAGCAAGCAATTTCTGCAATAGCGAGTGAAGAAACTCGGCTAAGGTTGGAGGCAGCAGGATCGGCTTCACAGGGAGTAACGCAAAGGCGCTCAGCTTTCTTGGCTGCAGGAGGTGGAAGATACCAAAGAACAGGAGCAGGTAACGGTGAAAGAAAATGTTTTGAATGTGGATCACCAGGACATCTTGTGGCAGGCTGCCCTAAATTGATGGGAGGAGGTCGTGGTAGAGGCCAGGACTGGCGAGGTAGAGCCAGAGGCAGATTATTTGATGCATGTGGTGGCCGTGGGAGAGGCATGTTGTTTCCCGGAAGAGCAAACACTTCAGCTGCCGAGGAAGTGTCTCAGAAATTGAGCGTTGAGATAACCCCCGATGAGCTAGAGAAGTGGCGTCAATTCAAGAACCTAAATCTTGGTGTTGAACAGCCTCAGGAGTCACATGCATCATCCTCTTCATCAGCAAATTTTTCTGGTAATAATTCTCATACTGTAATGTGTACTGATTATCTTGCAGCTGGTGCACAATGGTTAATTGACTCAGGGGCTTCGAGACATATGACTGGTTCTATTAGGGAGTTGTCCAACTATATTCCTGTTTTTAAAAAGGAAAATGTGAAATTGGCTGATGGTTCAACCCAAGCCATTGTTGGGTCTGGAATTGTCAAATGCAGCCCAAATATGTCATTATCTTCAGTTTTACATGTTCCAGCATTCCCAATTAATCTTCTATCTATAAGCTGCATCACTAGAGAGCTAAATTGTGCTGCAATATTCTTCCCCACTTGGTGTATTTTTCAGGAACTTGGAACTGGAAAAGAGATTGGGATAGGGAGCATGCGTGATGGGTTATATTACTTGGATAGTAATATATTTCCTGCAGTGGCTGCTACAGTGTCTCCCTCGTCACTAGAAGAATTCCTACTTCAACATCGTCGGTTGGGACATCTTTCTTTTGCTATTTTGGGTCAGATTTACCCTAATCTCTATTGTAAAATTAGTAAAGAACAACTAATGTGTGATGCCTGTCAGTATGGAAAGCAAGTTAGGAGCTCTTATTTATCATCTGATAATAGAAGTGATGTGCCTTTGCAAACTATACATTCAGATGTGTGGGGCCCTAGCAAAGTGACATCTATTAATGGTTATCGCTACTTTGTCACTTTCATTGACTGCTGCACTAGAGCTACCTGGGTTTATGTGTTACGCCATAAAAGTGAAACATTTGAATGCTTTAGAGATTTCCATAATCTGATTAGGACTCAATATAGTGCTTGTGTGAAAGTGTTACGAACTGATAATGGCACAGAATATGTGAATGGGGACTTTGATGAATATTTGTCAAACTTTGGAATTATCCATCAAACTACTTGCCCAGGTACTTCAGAACAGAATGGTTTGGCAGAAAGGAAGAACAGGCATATTTTAGAAATTGCAAGGTGCATAATGTTTGCCATGAATGTTCCAAAGTACTTGTGGAGTGAAGCAGTGATGACTGCAGCTTATTTGATGAATAGGATGCCTTCTCGGGTGCTTGGCTACAAGACACCAATAGAGTGTCTCACTGGGAGAACTACATATGTAGTTCCACCAAAGGTGTTCGGGTGTACATGTTTTGTAAAGGACTATAGGCCTTCGGTTGGGAAGCTAGATCCAAGAGCAGTAAAGTGTATATTTGTGGGGTATTCTGGTAAACAGAAGGGCTATAAATGTTGGTGCCCATCCGAGAAGAGAATGTTTGTGAGTATGGATGTGGTGTTTCGTGAACATGAACCATTTTATGGGGGATCAGTCGACTTATCTGATGTATTTCCCGATTCGTTTACTGATGACCTCTTAGATGCAGACTATGAGACAGGGGGAGATAAAGAAGTGGAGAACATCGATGCTACATCACAAAAGATGATTATTGGAGTGATACCTGCTGAAGGAAGGGAACAAGATACACCAAATGAGGTACAACAATGGCGAAAACCAAACGAAGAAAGGGAATGCCAAGTGTATACAAGAAGGCGGCAATCAAAAGAGAAACAAATGCAGGGGGAGGAAGTAACTTCTTTGGAGCCTCACCATGAAGCCTATGAACCAGAAAGAACACCATCCAGAGTGGAGCAGCCTGATGCGAATGACTCAACACCAGACCCACCATTACCATCTCAGGCTCCACAGGTAACTCCGTCGTGTGATGATAATGCTCTTACATTGGATGATCTAGATATACCCATTGCCCACCGAAAACAACCTCGATTAACTGCTGGGAAATTGCCATCAAGAATGTCACCCTACAATGTCTCCAATTATGTTTCATATTCCTCTGTGGGCCCTCAATACAATTCATTTATAGCTGCTCTAGATTCGATGGCACCACTACCACATGACTGGCAGGAGGCAGTAAGGGACCCAAGGTGGAGAGCAGCAATGGTTGAAGAAATGACTGCACTCGATAAGAATAATACTTGGGAACTCTCTATACTTCCTGCAGGTAAGAAAGTTGTGGGTTGTAAGTGGGTGTTCACCATAAAGCAAACACCTGAGGGCAAAATAGAGAGATATAAAGCCAGACTAGTGGCAAAAGGGTATAGTCAAACATACGGAGTGGATTACGATGAGACTTTTGCCCCAGTGGCTAAGATGAATACTATTAGAACCCTGATCTCAGTAGCAGCGAATTATAAGTGGAATCTTTTTCAGATGGATGTTAAGAATGCTTTTCTACATGGTGACTTGCAAGAGGAAGTATATATGGAAATCCCACAGGGGTTTAATAGTAAGGAGACAGAGGGTAAGGTGTGCAGACTAAAAAAATCATTATATGGACTCAAGCAATCACCAAGGGCCTGGTTTGGGAAGTTTTGCAAGGAGATCCGCGCAATTGGCTATCAGCAAAGCAATGCTGATCATACACTGTTTTTCAGGAGTAATCATGGCAAACTTACAATTCTTGTGGTTTATGTTGATGACATTGTTATTACAGGTAATGATGATGAGGGGATAAGAAGGTTAAAAAAAATGCTAGCAAAAGCATTTGAAGTAAAAGATCTTGGGCATCTAAATTATTTTCTAGGAATTGAAGTTGCATATTCATCACAAGGTATATATCTCTCACAGCGGAAATATGTTCTTGATTTACTTGTTGAGACTGGAATGCTAGACTGTAAACCTGCCTCTACACCAATTGAGGCAAACCATCGAATTAAGGCAGATATGGGTGATCTTGTTGATAAAGGTCAGTATCAACGACTGGTAGGGAGACTAATCTATTTGTCCCATACTAGGCCAGATATTGCATATGCCGTGAGTATTGTGAGCAGATATATGCATGACCCAAGATCTACACATTTAAATGCTGCATATAGAATCTTGAGATACCTAAAGGGATGCCCTGGGAAAGGAATTCTATTCTCAAATTCTGGACATCTCAGTATAGAGTGTTACACAGATGCTGACTGGGCTGGGTGTCTAGATGATAGAAGGTCCACTTCTGGCTACTGCATCTTTGTTGGAGGAAATTTGGTTAGCTGGAGGAGCAAAAAACAAAGTGTAGTGGCCAGGTCTACTGCTGAAGCAGAGTTACGGTCCATGGTCTCTGGAATATGTGAATTAATATGGCTACGCTTACTACTTACTGAACTACAATTGTACAAAGGGGGCCCTCTTCGGATCTACTGTGATAATCAAGCCACAATAAATATAGTAAATAATCCAATCCAGCATGATAGGACGAAACATATTGAAATAGATAGGCATTTCATCAAAGAGAAGCTAGATGAGGGAACTCTTCAAGTTAGCTTTGTCAACTCAGGTGATCAGCTTGCTGATGTATTAACCAAAGGTATTAGTGTTGTAAATTATATGAAATTATGTAACAAGATGGGGCTCATAGACATATTTGCCCCATCTTGAGGGGGAGTGTTGAGAGGACCTACTAGTGACATGAACAAGAATAGAGGGACGAAAATGTAAAACTCACCTTGTATATACTACTCCCGTGGAGGGATGGAAGGATAAGGTCAATCCTCAATGTTCCAGACTTCTCTTCCCTTCTTGAGCTAATCAACATTTGGTATGTGTACTTGGCTCAGTCAGTCCTCTCCGAGATTTGACCTGGCCAGTTAGCACGAGCGTGCGTACGAGCAAGGACCATGCCGCGCCCCTGCACCATGTCGCCGGCAATGGCCCTGCTACTATGCTTGGCGATGCTATCCAGTGGCGGCTGGTGCGGGGGGTGCAGGGACGATGAGAGGGCGACGCTTCTGGACATCCGCGGCCAGTTCAACTACAACTCGCCGCTGGACTGGAATAGCACAGATTGCTGCCGGTGGGAGGGGGTGAGCTGCAGCTCCCCCACAGCTCGTGTCACCGGCCTCGACCTCAGCATACTGCACAGTATTGCCTCCAGCAGAGGCCTACTCAACACCACCATGTTCCTCCCCTTGCAAGAGCTGCAGGATCTGTCCCTGAGCGGCCTCAAGATACAAGGATGCACACCCGGTGCAGGTAATTCGCCCAGACTCTCTAGATTCATCCAGTGCAGTTTTCAAACAAATTATGCTGTTCTCCGGCAAATGTTCCTTTTTCCTCATAGGCTGTTTGTTTATTTATTTCTGCAGGCTTTGAAGTATGGTCAAAATTACACAGACTAAAAGTTCTTGATTTATCCTATAATGGAAAATTAATGGAGAGTGACGTCCCATCCTTAGTCGCAATTTTATCGCTACGGTCCCTATTCCTCAACGGGAATGACTTCAGCTCCAATATGACAATACAGCGTGAGCTTTAATTTCTCTTAGCCTGAGGAGTATTTAAACTTTTTCGTAGTGATCTATTTGTGCCAGTCACATCTTCCAAATCAGTTCTCATGGTTTGGCATGCTGTTTATTGTACAGAACTGAGCATAATGAAGTTGGATACTCTTGACATAGGCAATAATGATATCAAAGGCACCATACCTACAGGTAAATCTTTTCGGAAAAAATATCAAAAAAGTAAATGATGCATCGTATGTGTACAATTACAATACCAGGATGGTGACATGGTGCATTAAATAATAATCACTAAGTGTTTTCATTACAGATATCTGCAACATGAGAGATCTTCAAGTGTTATATCTCAGTGACAATCTTTTATTTGGAGAGATTCCTTCATGCATGCAAAATCTGACTTCTCTCAGAATTCTCGGTCTGTCGGAAAATAGTAGATTAATATTAAAGTTCCCCTCTCTTATCTTTGCAAAACTCACATTGTTGGAGAAACTTTCACTCGTAAATAACTCTCTTGAAGGAGTTCTGTCGCTGAGTTCCTTACAAAATCATAGACAATTGACTAAACTGGAACTTGCAAGCAGTGGTAACGACTTTCATGTGCAAACTGAGAATCCAGCAACAAATTTGCCAGCTCAGATTCAGGTTCTAGTGCTGCGAAATTGCAACCTTAATGGCAATTCAGGCATCATACCAAGTTTTTTGTTGCATTAACATAAACTAGAGTCGGTCGATATGTCTAACAACAACCTAAGTGGTAACTTCCCTTCATGGTTGATAGAAAATAATGTCAACCTATCACACTTAGTTCTGGGTAGTAACTCCTTTGAAGGTCCTCTTCCTCCATCCAAAGTACACACCAGTTTGCAATGGTTGGATGCATCTTCTAACAGGCTAAGCATATTACCTGTTGACATCAACACCACATTACCAAATCTGAGTTACATATCCTTATCAGGGAATTCTTATATGGGCAACTTTCCTTCTTCCTTTAGCTACATGAATAGTCTACAGTATTTAGACTTGTCATACAACAATTTCTTAGATGACATTGCGGCTGCTTTTGTTGGAAATATGTCAAACATCATTGGTCTAAAACTCTCTGGAAACCATTTCTATGGTTCGTTCTCTCCAAACATACTATTACCTGCCATTAAACATCTATTGCTCAGTGATAATGAAATTGCTGGGAAAATTCCTGAGAAGTTATGTGGCAGTCTGATACTTATGACATTTGATGCTAGCAATAACAAGTTGACCGGCCCGCTCCCTACTTGCATATCCGCACTCTCAGAACTTGCCATTTTGAATTTAAGAGGGAACTCATTGGCTGGATCGATTCCGTCGGAAGTATGCGACCTGCAAAAGCTTGTGTTTCTTGATGTGTCAAAAAACAACCTTTCTGGTCCAGTGCATTGCTTACCGGATCTACGCTACCTTCATATGAGTAGAAACCGATTAAATGGAACCTTTCCTATTCCATTGTACTTGGGAAATAATATCTATACAATGGATCTCCAAGAAAACCAATTCAGTGGTGTCCTTCCAAAGCTGATAGGGAAGTCCTTCCCAAAGCTAAAAGTACTGTTATTAAAAGGCAATATGTTCGAAGGGACAGTTCCAAATGATATATGTAGTTTGAAGTATCTGCGTCTACTAGATTTGTCTCATAATAGACTATCAGGGCAGCTACCTTTATGCCTGAACATTATGGGATCCGATGACAGTTTATTTGATTTCCAACCTGGTTTTGGAACTTTTCCTGTCTTATTCAATGTCATTGGGCTGCCTGATCAAGAGGAATTCATGACCAAGGGCAGGCAGGACAAATACAGGGGAAACATACTCAACTACATGACTGGACTTGATTTCTCTTCGAACCAGTTGAAAGGATCCATTCATGAAAGTATAGGTGGCATGAAGTGGTTAAGGGCATTGAATTTCTCGGAAAACAAGTTTGATGGATCAATACCACAGTCCTTATCTAATTTAAGTGATCTGGAGAGCTTGGATCTCTCGCACAACAACTTGGCAGGCCAAATACCTTCAGAGCTAGTAGCATTACAGTCCCTTGCGGTGTCAGTGGCATGCAACAACCTTTCTGGTCCTACACCGGGAACAAAGGGGCAGTTCATCACATTTGATTTGAGCAGCTACGAAGGCAATCCGTATCTCTGTGGCCCACCATTGAAAAAGAGTTGCTTTGCGACGCCGTCGATTCCTGAGCTCGAAGAAAATGGAGAACAGGATGATAAAGTTGGTCATATCATACTGTTTGGTTGTTCGGCGATGTTCTACATGGTTGGTTTCTGGACATCCTTGGGTGTACTTTACTTTAAGACAAGCTGGCGACGGTCATGGTTTTCTGTTGTGGATAGGTTCGGTGATTGTGTACTAGTTAAGTTTTTTGTATTCACAAAAAATATTCGGAGCACCAATTGACCTTTCTGCAGGGGGCCAAATAATTCATCATGTGGCCAATTTTGTGTGATACTAGTAGAACAACTCAATTCAACGGTTGCAGAACTTATTTAAAATATTTCTGACTGATAAGTCTTGTATTAAGGTTCTGATGTTCTATGGCCACGTTTTTTTGGTTGGTCTTAACAGTGGACTCTCAAGATGTGAAGTGGTTTGGAACTGGTCATTGTGATGTCCTGATTGGAACAAGAAGGCGATGCTTTTCCAAATCTTGGACTAGGTTAATCTTAAGCCACTTTCTTAGTCATTGTTATCTGCAACTAGTAGGCATAGGAGCGGCGGCGCGCCGCACCTGTGGTGGAGCCTATGCATGCATCTACGTTGTTTTTTTATTTTAAAATAAGAGAAGGAATGGCGGTGGGTTTGAGGTCCAGCTGGCCACGTAGAAATCTTTGTACTCTTTGATCATTGTACGATCAAGGTAGTTTAGAAACAGAGTAAGAAACATCCTCAATTCATGCACATGAAAACTCAATACCTGCATTACAGTTTTAAGAACCTAAGAACAGAAGCAAATAAAAACTAAGAAAAATAAAATCCGTGAAAAAGATATAGGAGGTATGTAATCATGCATTTTGAAATACAATATTGTCTTTTGAAATTCGGCATATCGTGTCTCTGGAGGAAATATGCCCTAGAGGCAATAATACAGTTATTATTTATTTCCTTATATCATGATAAATGTTTATTATTCATGCTAGAATTGTATTAAGCGGAAACATAATACATGTGTGAATACATAGACAAACAGAGTGTCACTAGTATGCCTCTACTTGACTAGCTCGTTGATCAAAGATGGTTATGTTTTCTAGCCATAGACATGAGTTGTCATTTGATTAACGGGATCACATCATTAGGAGAATGATGTGATTGACTTGACTCATTCCGTTAGCTTAGCACTCGATCGTTTAGTATGTTGCTATTGCTTTCTTCATGACTTATACATGTTCCTATGACTATGAGATTATGCAACTCCCGTTTACCGGAGGAACACTTTGTGTGCTACCAAACGTCACAACGTAACTGGGTGATTATAAAGGTGCTCTACAGGTGTCTCCGAAGGTACTTGTTGGGTTGGCGTATTTCGAGATTAGGATTTGTCACTCCGATTGTCGGAGAGGTATCTCTGGGCCCTCTCGGTAATGCACATCACTTAAGCCTTGCAAGCATTGCAACTAATAAGGTTGTTGCGGGATGATGCATTACGGAATGAGTAAAGAAACTTGCCGGTAATGAGATTGAACTAGGTATGGTGATACCGACGATCGAATCTCGGGCAAGTAACATACCGATGACAAAGGGAACAACGTATGTTGTTATGCTGTTTGACCGATATAGATCTTCGTAGAATATGTGGGAGCCAATATGAGCATCCAGGTTCCGCTATTGGTTATTGACCAGAGACGTGTCTCGGTCATGTCTACATAGTTCTCGAACCCGTAGGGTCCGCACGCTTAAAGTTTCGATGACAGTTATATTATGAGTTTATATGTTTTGACGTACCGAAGGTTGTTCGGAGTCCCGGATGTGATCACGGACATGACGAGGAGTCTCAGATGGTCGAGACATGAAGATTGATATATTGGAAGCCTATGTTTGGATATCGGAAGTGTTCCGGGTGAAATCAGAATTTTACCAGAGTACCGGGAGGTTACCGGAACCCCCCGGGGGCTTAATGGGCCATAGTGGGCCTTAGTGGAAGAGAGGAGAGGCGGCCAGGGCAGGGCCGTGCACCCCTCCCCCCTAGGCTGAATAGGACAAGGAGAGGGGGGCGGCGCCCCTTTCCTTCCTCTCTCCCTCCTCTTTCCCCCTCCACTCCTAGTCCAACAAGGAAAAGGGAGGGAGTCCTACTCCCACCTCCTGGCGCGCCCCTCCTGGACGGCCGCACCTCTCCCCTTGCTCCTTTATATACGGGGGCAGGGGGCACCCTAGAGACACAACAATTGATCGTTTGATCTTTTAGTCGTGTGCGGTGCCCCCCTCCACCATAGTCCACCTCGATAATACTGTAGCTGTACTTAGGCGAAACCCTGCGTCGGTAGAACATCATCATTGTCACCACGCCGTCGTGCTGACGAAACTCTCCCTCAACACTCGGCTGGATCGGAGTTCGAGGGACGTCATCGGGCTGAACTTTTGCTGAACTCGGAGGTGCCGTGCGTTGGGTACTTGATCGGTCGGATCGTGAAGACGTACGGCTACATCAACCGCGTTGTGCTAACGCTTCCGCTTTCGGTCTACGAGGGTACGTGGACAACACTCTCCCCTCTCGTTGCTATGCATCACCATGATCTTGCGTGTGCGTAGGAAATTTTTTGAAATTACTACGTTCCCCAACAGTGGCATCCGAGCCTGGTTTTATGCGTTGATGTTATATGCACGAGTAGAACACAAGTGAGTTGTGGGCGATATAAGTCATACTGCTTACCAGCATGTCATACTTTGGTTCGGCGGTATTGTTGGATGAAGCGGCCCGGACCGACATTACGCGTACGCTTACGCGAGACTGGTTCTTCCGACGTGCTTTGCACAGAGGTGGCTGGCGGGTGTCAGTTTCTCCAACTTTAGTTGAACCGAGTGTGGCTACGCCCGGTCCTTGCGAAGGTTAAAACAACACCAACTTGACAAACTATTGTTGTGGTTTTGATGCGTAGGTGAGAACGGTTCTTGCTAAGCCCGTAGCAGCCACGTAAAACTTGCAACAACAAAGTAGAGGACGTCTAACTTGTTTTTGCAGGGCATGTTGTGATGTGATATGGTCAAGACATGATGCTAAATTTTATTGTATGAGATGATCATGTTTTGTAACCGAGTTATTGGCAACTGGCAGGAGCCATATGGTTGTCGCTTTATTGTATGCAATGCAATCGCCCTGTAATGCTTTACTTTATCACTAAGCGGTAGCGATAGTCGTAGAAGCATAAGACTGGCGAGACGACAACGATGCTACGATGGAGATCAAGGTGTCGCGCCGGTGACGATGGTGATCATGACGGTGCTTCGGAGATGGAGATCACAAGCACAAGATGATGATGGCCATATCATATCACTTATATTGATTGCATGTGATGTTTATATTTTATGCATCTTATCTTGCTTTGATTGACGGTAGCATTATAAGATGATCCCTCACTAAATTATCAAAGTATAAGTGTTCTCCCTGAGTATGCACTGTTGCGAAAGTTCTTCGTGCTGAGACGGGTGTGATAGGCTCTACGTTCAAATACAACGGGTGCAAAACAGTTGCACACGTAGAATACTCAGGTTAAGCTTGACGAGCCTAGCATATAACAAATATGGCCTCGGAACTCGGAGACCGAAAGGTCGAGCGTGAATCATATACTGGATGTGATCAACATAGTGATGTTCACCGTTGAAACTACTCCATCTCACGTGATGATCGGACATGGTTTAGTTGATATGGATCACGTGATCACTTAGAGAATTAGAGGGATGTCTATCTAAGTGGGAGTTCTTAAGTAATATGATTAATTAAACTTAAATTTATCATGAACTTAGTACCTGATAGCATCTTGCTTGTTCATGTTGATTGTAGATAGATGGCCCGTGCTGTTGTTCCGTTGAATTTTAATGCGTTCCTTGAGAAAGCAAAGTTGAAAGATGATGGTAGCAATTACACGGACTTGGTCCGTAACTTGAGGATTATCCTCATTGCTGCACAGAACAATTACGTCCTGGAAGCACCGCTGGGTGCCAGACCTGCTGCAGGAGCAACACCAGATGTTATGAACGTCTGGCAGAGCAAAGCTGATGACTACTCGATAGTTCAGTGTGCCATGCTTTACAGCTTAGAACCGGGTCTTCAACGACGTTTTGAACGTCATAGAGCATATGCGATGTTCCAGGAGTTGAAGTTAATATTTCAAGCAAATGCCCAGATTGAGAGATATGAAGTCTCCAATAAGTTCTACAGCTGCAAGATGGAAGAGAATAGTTCTGTCAGTGAGCATATACTCAAAATGTCTGGGTACTGCAATCACTTGATTCAACTGGGAGTTAATCTTCCGGATGATTGCGTCATTGACAGAATTCTTCAATCACTGCCACCAAGCTACAAGAGCTTCGTGATGAACTATAACATGCAAGGGATAGATAAGACGATTCCCTAGCTCTTCACAATGCTAAAGGCCGCGGAGGTAGAAATCAAAAAGGAGCATCAAGTATTGATGGTCAATAAGACCACCAGTTTCAAGAAAAAGAGCAAAGGGAAGAAGAAGGGGAACTTCAAGAAGAACAGCAAGCAAGTTGCTGTTCAGGAGAAGAAACCCAAGTCTGGACCTAAGCCTGAGACTGAGTGCTTCTACTGCAAGTAGACTGGTCACTGGAAGCAGAACTGCCCCAAGTATTTGGCGGATAAGAAGGATGGCAAGGTGAACAAAGGTATATGTGATATACATGTTATTGATGTGTACCTTACTAATGCTCGCAGTAGCACCTGGGTATTTGATACTGATTATGTTGCTAATATTTGCAACTCGAAGCAGGGGCTACAGATTAAGCGAAGATTGGCTAAGGACGAGGTGATGATGCGCGTAGGAAATGGTTCCAAAATCGATGTGATCGCGGTCGGCACGCTACCTCTACATCTACCTTCGGGATTAGTTTTAGACCTAAATAATTGTTATTTGGTGCCAACGTTAAGCATGAACATTATATCTGGATTTTGTTTGATGCGAGACGGTTATTCATTTAAATCAGAGAATAATGGTTGTTCTATTTATATGAGTAATATCTTTTATGGTCATGCACCCTTGAAGAGTGGTCTATTTTTGTTGAATCTCGATAGTGGTGATACACATATTCATAGTATTGAAGCCAAAAGATGCAGAGTTGATAATGATAGTGCAACTTATTTGTGGCACTGCCGTTTAGGTCATATCGGTGTAAAGCGCATGAAGAAACTCCATACTGATGGAATTTTGGAACCACTTGATTATGAATCACTTGGTACTTGCGAACCGTGCCTCATGGGCAAGATGACTAAAACGCCGTTCTCCGGAGTGGAGAGAGCAACAGATTTGTTGAAAATCATACATACAAATGTACGTGGTCCGATGAATGTTGAGGCTCGTGGCGGATATCATTATTTTCTCACCTTCACAGATGATTTAAGCAGATATGGGTATATCTACTTAATGAAACATAAGTCTGAAACATTTGAAAAGTTCAAAGAATTTCAGAGTGAAGTTGAAAATCATCGTAACAAGAAAATAAAGTTTCTACGATCTAATCGTGGAGGAGAATATTTGAGTTATGAGTTTGGTCTTCATATGAAACAATGCAGAATAGTTTCGAAACTCACGTCACCCGGAACACCACAGCGTAATGGTGTGTCCGAATGTCGTAATCGTACTCTACTAGATATGGTGCGATCTATGATGTCTCTTACTGATTTACCGCTATCGTTTTGAGGTTATGCTTTAGAGACAGCCGCATTCACATTAAATAGGGCACCATCAAAATCCGTTGAGACGACGCCTCATGAACTGTGGTTTGGCAAGAAACCAAAGTTGTCGTTTCTTAAAGTTTGGGGCTGCGATGCTTATGTGAAAAAGCTTCAACCTGATAAGCTCGAACCCAAATCGGAGAAATGTGTCTTCATAGGATACCCAAAGGAGACTGTTGCGTACACCTTCTATCACAGATCCGAAGGCAAGACTTTTGTTGCTAAATTCGGAATTTTTCTGGGGAAGGAGTTTCTCTCGAAAGAAGTGTGTGGGAGGAAAGTAGAATTTGATGAGGTAATTGTACCTGCTTCCTTATTGAAAAGTAGTTCATCGCACGCCTATACCAATTAGTGAGGAAGTTAATGATGATGATCATGGAACTTCAAATCAAGTTATTACTGAACCTCGTAGGTCAATCAGAGTAAGATCCGCGTCAGAGTGGTACGGTAATCCTGTTCTGGAGGTTATGTTACTAGACCATGATGAACCTACGAATTATGAAGAAGCGATGGTAGCCGCGAGCAGTTGGCACACGGTGTCATGACCGTCTGCACCATTGGTAGGTTAAGAAATGGGCCGCGCGAAAGACTGAGGAGAGCGCTCACATGTGGTTGGTTGATGGACGGAGCACACTCCAAGCAAATCCCTAGTCTCTAAATATGAAGACTCGCGGGTTTGATATGAAGCGATGGCGACTCTCTTAGAGCATTATTTTTGCTCAAAATCGTCATATTAATGATTATAATGACGATCGAGCCAATACGATGACTCGGAGTTGCTCTAGTACCACAAGATGGGTGTCGGTCACGGTAGAACTTCCGCTTAGAATTAATTTGGAGAGCGAACATGCAACATGTCTGGGTCGTAAAGGCTTAGCTCAGATTTCTCTGCTTTGACTCTTAGCCGTCTGATCATCATCAACAAAACAATATATATCATCTAGTATAGGTGGTTCTCGTGGAAGGGATCCTCGCAGCAACCCCCAGGGTCTTGCGGTGAGGCGCAAGTGCCGACGTAGTTGCAGGCGGCGGCGGTGGCGGCGGAGGGACGCCGTCGTCGCTGCAGCCTGGGCAGTACTTCGACCTCGCGCCTGATGCCCAGGGCGCCGGAGGTCGTTGCCCCTCGCGGTTTCCGTCCAGAGAAACTGCGTGCATGCACACGTCGATTGATCAATCCGGCGGGGCATACATAGAAAGAAGTGATTAGTTGTTTGAGGAAAACGCATATATACCTTGGACCGCTGCCGAGCAAGCCAAGGAACAGAGTAGGAGAGCCAGCAGCAGCAGGAGGGCGACGCTGCTGCGGGCGAGCAAGGAAGAAGAACGCTCCATCCTCGTGTGATCGTGTCCAGCTTCTCTGTTGGCTATTCTCAATATCTTTGTTTTATAGGCAAGGAACTATTCGCGCAGAGAAGGTTGTCTGGCGATTAGTCTTGGATTCGTATGAGACTCCACGGGATTATAAATGGTCAGAGTCGTCCCTCGGTCAACATGGTGTGCTGTAGTGATAGGCACTCGTGTGTCTACTGTATACCGTGTGCCCATGTGTGTGTACTGTTGTCTGTAATGGCCTGAGCGTGATGTGTGAATGCTGCGTATTTCTCCAAATAAATGTTGTCTCCTGTCACAACTGTGAGGAAGGGACAGCCCACTTACCAGCGATGGAGAAAAAAGACGCGAGTGCTGTGTTATATTAGAAGAACTTTAGCAGAGTCGTTATAATTGTTTGATTGTCATATTAACCGCTATTAAAATGTTTTTGATAAAAAAATACTGCTGTTTTAGTAGAGTCATCATCCCACCCCCGACCGACATAATTTTTAGAGGGCGCTTCAAACCTAGCCCCGAGCCTCCATATCTGACGGTTGTGGGGATATTTGGAGCTCACACCAACCCAAAAATAGTTTCCCACCCGCTGCTCTTCCCGCCCGCCCTGCCGCCTCCTCTTCCTCGTTGTAGCACCGTCTTTGACTGCTTTCGTCTGTCCTTGGTCCCTGCAGACGACGTGATGGGTGCTGCCTCGGCCCTCGTAGCCTAGTCGATCTGTTTGGAGTTGGATCTTACGACTTCAACGGTTGTTGTGCCTCTTGTGGCGACAACCGCTCACCATCGCCTTGGCCAGGACCTCTTCCACCCCGCTAGCGATGGTTCGACGGAGAGGTGGCAAACCCTAAGCCACCATGTGCAACCGCCGACCTTCTCCCCCTCGTGTCGCAACAGTCCTCAGCGAAGAATCCGAATAGACGGCCTCCCTGCACTGTTGCCCCTCATCCCTTTGTCCCAACAGTATGCGAAACTAGGGCACCTTCCGAGTTCGACGCCGGATCAGAAACGACGATGAGGTAAAAAAGACATCATTTGCCTTGTATTTGGTTTTTTGTTCATTCGATTGAATGCGACGTGTCCATGGGAAAATATTGGCAGTTGTGCAATGCTTGTGATTTAGCGATGATTTATGATTTTTTGGGGGGAGGGGGGGGGGTTCAACGAGGAATCATTTCTCTAGAGTATGGATGGGTGATACCTGCAGGACAAATGATTTCGATCTTGAGGGTGCATCATTTTCGCATTTGGAGAATTGGATGTGTCTGGCTGAGATACGGAATATGGTCAATTCCAACCTTTTGGTTCATCGAGGAAGAAAGCCAAGGAGCAAACTTTACCCCGAATGAGGATATTGCTCTTGTCTGGGGATGGCTAGATATCTCTCTTGATTTCGTCGCCGGAAAATACTAAACAAGCGCAAATTATTGGAGGCACATCGAGGAGCATTCCAAACACCGTCTTGGGCATAAAACGAAACACACCCTCAAACCTCTCACAAATCTATTGGGTATGATTCAAGAGATGTGCAACCGTTGGGCGGATAGTTTGGAGCAAGTGAAGCACGCTCCTCTAGAGGTATCCCCATTGACTAATATGTAAGCAATCTTGTTTTCTTATTGCCACATTTTCTTTATTTTGAGCATTTGTATGTATCATGATAACATGGCCTACGGGAGGTACCGACAAATAGCCAAGTCGAAAGGCAAATCGTTTGGCCTCCAACATTGTTGGTATCTGTTGGAAGACCATGACAAGTGGAAGTGGATGAATGATGATGTCAGTCCAAAAACTATGAAGTGCAACAATTCCTCTCCAAAGGTGGACATCGGTGAATATGATGATGGTGATGGAGAGGAAAAGAAAGGGTCTCTATAAGCCCCAGTCCCTACTGGAGGATGAGACGAAAGGAGAAGCTCAAGAGAGAAGGAGAGGTGGAGACGCTGAAACAAAAGATCGCTGAGTTGATAACGATAATAAACAAGTATACAGAGAAGAGGAAACAAGAAAAGATGGAGGTGGAGGAGAAGAAGATCCAAAAGAAGAGGGCGAGATGACATGCTATGTAAGAGAGCGGGTGACGACAACAAGAGATGGATGCGTGTTGGCTCGAAATTCAGGAGTGCCGGGAGACAACTGAACGGATAGGCGAGGATAATCAGTTTATCATGTTGGATCTGAATTTCATTGATCCAATGGCGCAAGAATTTTGGGAGAAGCATGAATGGCGATCATACGTTCTAATGATCTCAGAAAAGGGGACAATGCACACATCAGAGGAAAAGAGGACATTGAATATGTCGGAGAAGTAGACGGTGTGCACGCTGAAGAAGGGGACGGAGCACACAGCGACAATATTTGATTTGTAAAAGTCTCTGGTTAAATGCTTTTGTTCATGCAACTTGTTAAGAAAAAACTATGGCCATGTTTTGTTGACCTTCTAAAAGTTTAAATTTGAAGACAAAGTGTTTGTATGTGGATTCTCTTTGAAGGATGAGACATGATTACTATGAGTTTATTCATCACTTAACCAACCTCCAAATATATATGCATTATGATCCAGACAATATGTTCTCAACTCTAGCCAATTTGACAAAGATGCTGCCTTGGTTCTTGAGATGTTGGAGGTGGTGCTTCTCTTGAAGTGAGTGCTTCGACAATGTTAAAATTTGGAGGCGGTTGTTGGCTTTGATGTGTCCAGAGATCTCTTGGGACTTTGTTCACATTTTATTTTCTTGAGATCCTCTTTGCATAGTTTTCGAGACATATATGTTCTTTCGGTTTGTCTAGCAGTCTCCACATATGATTTTACTTCTTATACTTGGTTAATTTAATACTTGATGTCTACTACACAAACTTCTTCTTGTAGACGTTGTTGGGCCTCCAAGTGCAGAGGCTTGTAGGACAGTAGTAAATTTCCCTCAAGTGGATGACCTAAGGTTTATCAATCCATGAGAGGCGTAGGTTGAAAATGGTCTCTCTCAAACAACCCTGCAACTAAATAACAAAGAGTCTCTTGTGTCTCCAACACACCCAATACAATGGTAAATTGTATAGGTGCACTAATTCGGCGAAGAGATGGTGATACAAGTGCAATATGGATGGTAGATATAGGTTTTTGTAATCTAAAAATATAAAAATAGCAAGGTAACTAATGATAAAAGTGAGCACAAACGATATTGCAATGCGTTGAAACAAGGCCTAGGGTTCATACTTTCACTAGTGCAAGTTCTATCAACAATAATAACATAATTGGATCATATAACTATCCCTCAACATGCAACAAAGAGTCACTCCAAAGTCACTAAGAGCGGAGAACAAACGAAGAGATTATTGTAAGGTACGAAACCACCTCAAAGTTATTCTTTCTGATCGATCTATTCAAGAGTCCGTAGTAAAATAACACGAAGCTATTTTTTCCGTTCGATCTATCATAGAGTTCGTAGTAGAATAACACCTTAAGATACAAATCAACCAAAACCCTAATGTCACCTAGATACTCCAATGTCACCTCAAGTATCTGTGGGTATGATTATACGATATGCATCACACAATCTCAGATTCATCTATTCAACCAACACAAAGAACTTCAAAGAGTGCCCCAAAGTTTCTACTGGAGAGTCAAGACGAAAACGTGTGCCAACCCTATGCATAAGTTCACAAGGTCACTGAACCCGCAAGTTGATCACCAAAACATACGTCAAGTAGATCACGTGAATATCCCATTGTCACCACAGATAAGCACATGCAAGACATACATCAAGTGTTCTCAAATCCTTAAAGACTCAATCCGATAAGATAACTTGAAAGGGAAAACTCAGTCCATTACAAGAGAGTAGAGGGGGAGAAACATCATAAGATCCAACTATAATAGCAAAGCTCGCGATACATCAAGATCGTGCCGAATCAAGAACACGAGAGAGAGAGAGAGATCAAACACATAGCTACTGGTACATACCCTCAGCCCCGAGGGTGAACTACTCCCTCCTCGTCATGGAGAGCGCCGGGATGATGAAGATGGCCACCGGTGATGGATCCCCCCTCCGGCAGGGTGCCGGAACAGGGTCCCGATTGGTTTTTGGTGGCTGCAGAGGCTTGCGGCGGCAGAACTCCCGATCTAGGTTATTTTCTGGAGGTTTCTGTATTTATAGGAATTTTTGGCGTAGGTCTCACGTCAGGGGGGTCTCCGAGTCGTCCACGAGATAGAGGCCCACGCCCAGAGGGGTGGGCGCGCCCCCCACCCTCGTGGACAGCCCGGGACTCTTCTGGCCCAACTCTTTTACTTCGGGGGCTTCTGTTGGTCCATAAAAAATCATCAAAAATTGGCACGTCAATTGGACTCCGTTTGGTATTCCTTTTCTGCGATACTCAAAAACAAGGGAAAAACAGAAACTGGCACTGGGCTCTAGGTTAATAGGTTAGTCCCAAAAATCATATAAGATATCATATAAATGCATATAAAACATCTAAGATGGATAATATAATATCATGAATACTTCATTAATTATAGATACGTTGGAGACGTATCAATACTCCCTTTGTTTTTTTTTTACTTTGCATATTAGGTTTGTCTTAAGTTAAACTTTGTAAAGTTTGATCAAATATATTTTAAAAATATATGAATATCTACAATACCAACTAAGTATAATAGGAATGTATATTCTATAATGAATCTAATGGTATTAATTTGGCGAGTGTTGATTTGACTTGACTTAAGACCAGCCAACTAAGAGCATCTACAGCCGGACTTGGTAAATCTGACCCCTCAAACGCCCGCGGACGCACCCGGACACATCCGCGGGCACTGACCGGGCATCCCTCAAATGTTGCGTCGCACATCCACATACCGTAAATTCTGATCCTCAAATCCATGCAATCCATGCACTTCGATTATACGATACAAATTGTCCGAATTCCAAAGTTCGAAACAAAGCAAAGCAAATCATAGTTCAGCAACCGGACATGTCAAAAAATCAATGCCCGAGCGTGACGGATGGCCTCAGATCACTGGTCCGGACTACCTTGCATCCGGGCTGCCTCCTCCGCCTGCATCCGGGCCGCAGCCGTCCTCGTCGACTCGTACTTCCTACGATCGTTGATATTCATCTTCTTGTCCACAAGCCACTTCTTCGCATGCTCATCGAAGAGGGTTTCGTCCGCCAACATGATCCTAGCATCTTCCGCGTCTCGTGCGAGTTGCAACCTCTCCTTCTCAAGCTCTATGTCGCCAAATTTCTTGGCCTTCTCGAGTTCCCATTTGATCGACCCTTGTTGCTTCTCCAACTCGATCTTCTCCCTATTAATTTCGAGCTTCTTCTTCGCCCACTTTCGGTCCCACTCCATCGTTTCCTTTTGTGCATATAACATGAGCTTGTACCTCTCCTCCTTCTTGTTCTCCCTCAGCAAAAAAATGCCCATCCATGTGGACGACATTTTGGTAGCCGCGACATCACTGGCGGCACATGCCTTCTCCCACTTGTTTCCCATGACTTGGCAGTTATCCTTTGGCACAATGGATTTTCCATTCGTCAGGACAACATCGTCCTCTTCATCGTCCAACCTAATTGATTGGAGCTTGAGACATCATTCCTCTTCTTGCCAGCCTTGAGGTCGGCCACAAGTTGGTTCCACTTCGGCTTGCAATTTAATATGACCCAACAATGGCTAAAAGCAATGGCTTCTTCTCCACCTCGTGATACAAAGTGGCTGCCACTGCCGTCTAGCAAACAACATATGTATGAGCATGAGAATGCAAACACAAGAAGAATATGCAAATGACGACAAGATGAATCAATCGAGCTTACATGAGTTGCGACTCCCATCTCACTTTGAGGGCGTTTGGCTTGTGAGTAGTAGTCGGCGTACTTGTTCACTTCCCCTTGAATGATACCCCCAACGATGTTGGAGAGATGCCACATTGCGGGTGGTCACGATAGGATTCCGGACTTCTTCTTCTTCTTCTTCTTCTTCTTCGGATTGGGATCAGATGCTGTCCCAACTTCAAATGTGGTAGTGGCCTCCAATTCATACTCCATTTCGGTCGGATCTTCATTGTCATTGATCATGTTCGACAAGAATGCCTCCTACATGATTATGGTTTGCAAGCGTTCATCATGTGTGAAATGAACTAGTGGTCTATGCAAAGATCTGATCAAACAGGAGTAAAGAAAATGCACTGAGTCTTGTTCGGTCATTCCATCGAACATGTCGAGGGCAGCCCGGGCACTGCTGGTGCCCATGCTCATACACGCTGTGGTGAGTCACATACGCGACCGCCAGGATCTGCGTGGGCGGAAAGCTCTCTGGAATGGCCCAGCCGTCCGTCGAATCATCCTCTGTCCCAATTGGGCCGGACGGTGTAATCTGGGTCGGCGCTCAGAGGGAAGGGGTGCGGGGATCGGGGCGCGGCGCAGGAGACAATTGCTCCACCATGTCCGAACCTCCGTGTGATGCTGCCGCCGCCTCCCTCTCTCGCTACCGGCGTCGCCGCAACTTTCGGGCGACGTTCTTCGCCTTGCAAGTCGCAGCCGACGAAGTGACCCCACCGACGGACGAGGGGAACTGCATCTCCGTCGCGCCGGTGTGGGTCGGGCTGGACGACATCTCCGGCGGTGGATCGGGACCGGTGGTGAGGATTGGGAGCAATGGAGGAGTATGGCGAGGGTCCGGGCGCGGGAAATGTTGGAGGGCGGTGGAAGGAGGAGGAAGAGTTTTTTGGACTTAGTGCAATTTGGGGTGGGGTTAGGCTGTCGGGTCCAACGTGGCGGGCATGCTCGGACACCCCATATCCGCCCCATATTTGGGCTGGATAAGAGGGGTGCTGGTCAGCCCGGATGTTTGAGGTCCGTTTAATTAAGGAGCCCGTCTGAGTCGAAAAATCATGACCGGACAATGACCGGACGGCCCTCCGAAAGGTACGACCCGGGTTTGAGACGCCCAACTGTAATTGCTCTAAAAACGAAGGAGTATAATACTCTATTTGGTTATCAAAAAATGTGAACTCTAGCAGATTCGGTCGTTCCGCGAAATGATGGCGGTAGCCAACTACTCCCTCCGTCCGACATTTTTTGACACCCCCGCTCGATGGCCAAGAAACGGAAGGAAAAAAACTCCAAAAGCCACGTCAAGAAAAAAAGAAGACTCCAGAAGCCTGGCGCACCTGACCCACCTTACCTCACCTCACTTCTCGCTCAGGCAGCGGCGATTCCGAATCGGCCGGCGGCGCGGGTGAAGTATGTGCTGGCCCTCTCCCTCTCTTTCTCTCTCGGGTTGTTGGGTCTCCCGCTGTCCCGTTCTCTCGCTGGCGGGTGAATGGCGGCTGGTGGCTGTAGCTCCTGCTCCGATTTCTCTCTGACCGGATGTCTCTCTGAACTGATTCCCCTTGCTCCGATTTTCCCCTGACTCAAATTCATCTGGGACCGACGGCAAGCCCACGACCAGGGTGGATAGCAGCTCTCCCTTCGGCGATTTCCCCCTCAGGTCCCTAGCTGTTCGATTTATTTTAACGTCTTCTGTCGTCACAGCCCATCTTCAGTTTACATTGTAATGGTGTCATCAATTTCAGCAAGACGGCCTCAACAACTTTATATGCTACGTAATAATGGTAAGCATTGTTTTACTCAATTGAATCAATCCTGATTATCATCTATGCATGTTAGAATTGCTAGAAGTGATAGGTTTCTCTAGTTTCATATTATGCAAAAACAGAAAGACATAGACCATATCTGGCACTTGAAAACACAAGGACTCGCTGATTAAAAAACTAAAAACAAAATGGAAATGTAGACCATATCTGCGAAACTTACAAGCCCAGATGCTTATATGGATCTTCCCTTATGCAGCTCCATGGAGATAAGTCCCGTGCATTGGTTCATGTGCTTTCAAAGAATAATCGCATCGTTTATGTCCTAAATGCCGATGATGATGGAAAACTTATTAATGCTCCTCGTGAAGAATATGTGCTTGATTGGTTCATAGTGGACAGTGCGAAGGGGGGAAGCTTAGATTTTGTTCTTACTGCTTCTCCAAAGACTTGCTCCCCTATCCATTCAAGTGTTTTTTATATGCCAAATTAATCATTAATTCCATAACATTTCTATGTGAGTACTCTTTACTGAGTTCAGTATGCATATTGCGACGACTTTTACTTATGTTCTTCATCCTGCATACTTTATTGTCATTGGAAGTTTTCGTTTAGTATATGAACCTACTTGCATATTGTGCTTTTCGAGATCGCCACTAAATCGCTTCCAAAAAAATACGTAAGAAACATTTAGTCTTCTTTATTTTACAGTGGCAAGGGATTTAACTGGCAGAAATTCCACATGCCCTCTGTTAGAAGCAAGAATGGCTGTCTGTAGTTTATCAAAAACGAATGGCTGGCTGTTGGCTGGAGGCCTTCATGCTGATAATGTTTGTGAAGCAGTTTCTGTTCTGAAGCCAAATGGAGTCGATGTGAGCACTGGCATATTTTTTTTTAGAACGAAGGCTCGCGAAGAGCCCGACTTTGAATTAACAAAGCCATCAACCGGCCAGGAGTTACAACAGACAACCCAACTTACAACGGTCAGAACGATACAACGGGGAACACTGGAAAGCCTACTCACTACAACCTCCACAAGCCGCCGCAAATGAATTGCAGCTAGCAAAGGCCGAGCACTCCACACTAGGATCATATGTAGCAGAAACGGAGCAGCACAGCAGGACATAGCCGACATTCGAGGATGGACCGTGCTCCAGAAACACCTAGAGAAGAAAGGAACCAAACATCTTCCCTCTCAATCACCGAAGAGGGACCCTTCCCCATGGCTCGTAGGCGCCGCACCATCGGGATTTCGAGAAGCTCACCCTAGAGCTGAAAGAATGTCGCCCTCGCATCGCAAGGTGGACCTAGGATGACCACATCGATTTGGGATATATCTCGCCGGCTGCTCCGCCACAGTCCATGCCCAACTAGTTGGAGACAAGCTTCAAGGAATAGGACGACGCAGAGGAGGTAGCTCAATCCCTCACCTGCATAACCTCCCGACCGAGCCCCGCACCCTTGACGATGCCTCCAGCAAGGTCACGACGCGCAAGGCGCCGCCGCCGCCAAATCCGCCGAGGATAAAGGTTTTCACCCGGGCAGGGGGATCGGGGTGGAGAGCAGGGGACCTCGGCTGCGCCCCCATGGAGGAAAGCAGCACCCTTGGGCGTTGTCGCCACCGGGCCGGCCGGACCGGCCAAGGTTTCCCCTGGTTCCCTAGCTGACCACCAACACGCACCAACACGCACCAACGCTGGAGCCAGAAAACGCTAGCCCACACCGGAGGCGAGAGAGAGGCAGCAGGGAATAGGGATTTCACACCTCCAGATCCGACGAAGAAAGCTTCTCGCCGCGGCCGGATTCCACCAGCCACCCGCTGCCCGCGCGGCCGGGCACGCTGACCAACACCCCCTGCGAACGCCGCCCACCGCCCGACGACGTCGCCTCTCCGGCAAGGGCCGCCGCCCCAGGAACCACGGGCCTCCAAGAGGGGGAGGAGCACCGAGATCCCCGCCGCCACCTTCACCGGCGTCCGCGCGGGCTTCCCGGCGGCCGTCTCTGGTAGCGGCGAGGGGGAGGAAGGGGGTGGAGGGGGGTGGCGGCGGCGGCGGAACCCTAGTCGCCCCCGAGTCGCCCAAGGGGACGACGCGAGGGCCGGGAGGAAAGGAGCACTGGCATATGTGGTGCTGATGGAAGTCAAAAAGACCCTGATAGGATTTCGTCTTTCATGAGCAATATAAGATCTCTGAGCAGATCATAGAGGTATTTGGGTGTGTGGAGCGTAGTTTTGTTTCGTCCGCCCATCATGTGGAGAGCTAAGCAAATTCCATTCCATGCAAGTGGTTCGACATGATAGTGATAAACACCTTGGAGGTCAAAAGTGAGACGGTGACTAAACTTCCAGTGATTGATTCTAGATTATCACAAATTCAGGACTGTATTTCTTTCCAGCAATGTAATAAGTGGAATCCTCATGTATCACGATGACAGAACAAAATAAGCGTTAGAGATGTTTCCAGACCTCTCAAAATGGATGTGTCCAGAGATAAAATGACTTGAGGGTTATTGTCTGGCAGTAGTACTACCCACCTGAAACATGCTGGTTTGTATCAGATTTATACTGGGGATTCGGATTCTATTTTGGATACAGCAGCGCAAAAACATTTTGCAATCACTGGGGAGCGTCAAATTCAGACGTCGTGCACCTACTGACTCCCACTATACAGAGTAACAGAAAACACAAGTTTGGTGAGCAACAACATCAAGCATAGTGCAGTACTGCAGTATATGCATGGTTTGAATGATTCAATGTCTAATTTATTGAAAGGCATTGACACATGATCCATGAAAGGTACTTACGGTTTGAATGATTCTGTGTCTCACTTATCCAAGGCATTGACAAATGATCCATGTGGGGGCCATTGTGGAAGCAAACCGCACACCTTTCAAAAAGCTAAAGTACTCTTCAGAAAGGAGCACCTTCCAGTCGCCTCCAGCAAAACCCATCCATGGACCCAGGACATCCAGAGCAGCAACGTCATTTCCGATCTTGCTGAGTGAGTACTCGATTCCTGTATCGACTTCTGCCATGTTCTTTCCTTGTTACCAACTGCCAAGGCTGTCTATCCATGATGAATCAACAGCCATAACATTTCTGAGATTTCTTTTAGTCCATTTATAATGCATCAAATCATTTCTTAGCTGAAACTTTAACTTTGCGGCATCCACCGATTGTCTGATGTCTAATATTGCTTTTGCAGAGGGGAGAGAGAGAGAAAAAGGGTAATTTGTCATGTTCTATCTGCTGTTCGCTTTGCTTCTGTTCACTCATATAGCTGGCAAGGGTGATTGTGTGGTACTTGGATGGAATGACAACACCGATCTGCACTCGTTGCTTGAATTCAAGCAGGCAATAACCAAAGATCCAACAAGGGCCTTGAGCTCCTGGAACAGAAGCACCAACTTCTGCAGATGGAAGGGTGTTACCTGCAGTGCAGATAGACCAAAAAGGCATGTCATGAAGCTCGAACTTGCAGCACAGAGTTTGGTGGGACATATCTCCCCTTCTCTTGGAAATCTCACGTACCTTGTTACCATTAACTTCTCCACAAACAGCTTCTCTGGGAACCTACCACCTCTCTTCCACCGTCTGCAAAACCTGCAGATTCTTGACCTGAGCAACAATCTCTTGCATGGGGTGATCCCTCAAGGACTTGCAAATTGCTCTGATCTGAGGAAGCTAGATCTGTATGGGAACTCGCTACAAGGCAAAATCCCCGAAGAGATAGGCCTCCTCTCACACCTATCCATTCTGGAGCTTTCGGTGAATAAGCTAACTGGGACCATCCCAGCAAAACTCAGCAACATCACTTCCTTGGAGATACTCCATGTTACAGGCAATCAGCTTGAAGGAAGAATTCCACATGAGTTTGGGAGACTGTCAAAGATGCGGCAACTGCTCCTGGGGGGGAATAGACTATCAGGTGAGATACCAGTAGCCCTCTTTAACCTGACTCTGTTGAGAGAACTGGACCTGGATTCAAATGAGCTAGGAGGCACGTTACCATCTGACATGGGCGACACCCTCCCTAATCTGGAGACCCTTGAGCTTGGTGGTAACATGATTGAAGGCCATGTCCCTGCTTCACTAGGCAACGCATCAAGACTATCTACGATAAACATGCCAGTTAACAATTTCACAGGCCACGTTCCAAGTTCTTTTGGTAAACTTCAGAAGCTGTATAGTCTAAACCTTGAAAGAAACCAGCTTAAAGCAAATGATGACCAAAGCTGGGAGTTTCTGGCAGCACTAAGCAATTGCAGCCTTCTAGACATGCTCTCACTGTACGGAAATCAGCTAGAAGGAGTTCTACCAGACACTGTTGGCAATCTGTCTGCTGGTATTCAAAGCCTTCTTTTGGGAACAAACAACCTGTCAGGGATGGTACCCTTAAGCATAGGGAACCTTAAAAACCTGACTAAATTTTCATTAGCCTACAATGGTTTTACTGGTACAGTTGAAGGATGGATTACAAATATGAAAAAGCTGCAAGGTCTGAATCTTCATGGAAATAACTTCAATGGGTCCATTCCATTGTCCATTGGCAATCTTACCCAATTATCAGTGCTATATATGGACAATAACAAATTTGATGGTGTCATACCATCTAGCCTTGGAAACCTTCGGCAGCTCTCAGATTTGGATCTTAGTTATAATAATCTCCAAGGTAACATACCAAAAGAGATTTTAGCTTCAGGCTCAATGACCAACTGCATACTGTCCTACAACAATTTGGAAGGTGTACTACCTCCAGAGGTTGGCAGCCTTCAGCAACTCACAGAACTTCAGCTTTCGTCCAACAAGCTTACCGGAGCAATTCCAAAGACCTTGGCCCAATGTAAACAATTGGAAACCATCAAAATGGATCAAAATTTCTTCACAGAAGATATTCCGATATCTCTGGGTGATCTGCAGAGCTTGACAACACTTAATCTTTCACACAACAAGTTATCAGGTGCCATCCCAACAGCTCTAGGTGATCTGAAAATCCTTACCCAACTAGATCTCTCTTACAATCATCTTGAAGGAGAAATACCAACAAAAGGAGTATTCAAGAACACTACTGCTATTTCTCTCAATGGAAACAAGGAGCTCTGTGGTGGAGTAACTGACCTGCAAATGCCTTCATGCCCTATCGTTTCTCATAAGAAAGGAGTACCGTACTACATGGTCAGAGTACTGGTTCCTGTAGTTGGTTTGGCATTACTCGTTTTGTTAATCTACTTTGCAGTATTCAGGAACTTGTCAGGCAGACCACATTCATCCCTGCCTTCTTTCCATAGCCAATTCCCAAAAGTATCTTACAAGGATCTTCTTCAAGCCACTAGCAATTTCTCTGAGTCTAACTTGGTTGGAAGAGGAAGCTGCAGTTTCGTGTACCGAGGACAGTTATTGCCAGTCAATGCAGAGGTAGCTGTGAAGGTTTTTGAGCTGGAGATGCAAGGTGCAGATATAAGCTTCATGTCAGAATGTGAAGCGTTGAGAAGTACGCGGCATCGAAATATTCTTCCAATCCTAAGTGTATGCTCGACAATAGATTATAAAGGCAATCCTTTCAAGGCTATAGTTTATGAATTCATGCCGAATGGGGACTTGGAGACATGGTTGCATCCAGCAAGTGATTTGGAAGATCCACATTACCTAGGGATAATACAGAGAGTAAATGTTGCCATTAACATAGCTGATGCATTGGATTATTTACACCATGACTGTGAAAGACACATCATCCATTGTGATCTGAAGCCCAGCAATATCCTTTTAGATGCAGATATGGTTGCCCATTTAGGAGACTTTGGCATTTCAAGGGTTTGTGTCCAAACTAGCTCACAATCATCAGCTGGAAACTATTCAAGTCCGGTTAATTCCGCTAGTGTTAACGGAACTATAGGTTATATTGCTCCAGGTAATACTACATTTTTACTTAATTTTGTGCAAACAAAAAATGAAATTTTTGCTGCTAGCGTGCATTAACTATCTGCTGTTGTCACCTGCAGAGTATGGTGGAGGAAGCCATGTATCAACCTCCGGGGATGTATACAGTTATGGAGTATTACTTCTAGAGATGCTGACAGGCAAAAGCCCAACTGATCCTATGTTCAATAATGGACTCAACATCATCAACTACGTGGAGAACAATCTGCCAGACAACATATTTCATGTTGTTGATGCTTATCTCCAAGAGGAAAGTGAGGGCCTTGCCCAAGCATATACGGAAGAACAAAATGCAGTCTACCAATGCTTTCTGTCCCTACTGAAAGTGGCAGTTTCTTGTGCACTCCAGGACCCGTCAGAACGAATCAGCATGAGAGAGGTATCCAAAAAACTAAATGGGATAAAGATGTCTTTACCCTTTGAGTGAAAACCAGCCATATATATATATTTCGGCATTCGGTTTGTATAATATACCATGTTGGATATTGTTGTGTGGGTAAAAAGTAGCATAAAATTTTCATCCCCTTGACAGGATGAACTTGCCCGGATTCTAGGAATTTAAGATTTGATTTGAGTTGTAGTAGTTGCTTGGCCTTCGTTCAAACTGTACGGTCAATGCATAAACAAGAAGTTATCTAGAGAAGTCCACTGCATTTGGCAGCACAAGCAGGAACAGAGAGGTCCACGTATATGATACTGCTGGTGAGATGTGAACAGAGTACCTGCCTCTCTGCCCGTTGTACTGGCGAGCGGTGGTGATTGACCGACTCCCCCCTCTCCCAACATTGATCCTATTCCTCCGCATCCAGAGGAGGCAAGGCGATAACATGGTCTGCGGCAGCGAGGGCAATGACTAGCTTTGGGCAGGTGATGGCTGGATGGTGCACCCTGGGTAGGGGGGACTGCGTGATTGGTTTCGCCTGTGTCACCGGGGAATGGGAGGAGGGTCGCAGCATGCGGCGCCGGCAGGAGCAGCAGGCAGCCATCCGAAAGTCCCTACAGGTTCCATTACGCATTGATGCTTAAAACAACAACACAAATTATTTGTGTACAAATAGCAATGCACATATTCTCTATAAATAACAGATGTTACGATCCTATAGAAGACACTTAATTACCTCTGTATAGTCCATGCTCTCGGTGCTCAGCAAGTGGTGACCTATACACACCGCGCACACAAATAATCATAATCTGACTGACAACTATGCAGCTGGTGGTTTCTAAACGACCTGGTTCCATGGATATCAATACACAGGGTTAGACAGAGTACGTCATCCACGTGAAAAATTACAGATTTTTATTTGATGAAAGAATGCTTGATTGGTTCATGTTCAAAACTTACAGGTTGGGTGCCCTCCTAGCTTTTGTATCAGTGCAACCAGTGAGGACAAACCGAGGAGATGTCCTGATAAGTAATTATCCAGCTTAGTAACCCAAAATTGACAGAAAAATGCCTGATTGGAGTAATCTCACCTCTAACCTTATTGCAGAAGGGGCAGGTCTGGTGCTGGTATAAGACTAGCCACAGTGGGAGTAACTTCAGCAGTAACATCGAGTCCAACTCAGCAAATTTGCTTATATGACAATGAGTTAATGAGGAGAGAGGTAGTGTGACTAACTTAGCTAGTTACTGTAACATCACATATCCCAATGCAATAGGAGTCTATAACCTAATAAATGAAGCTTTGCATGACACCACACTTATGTTATTACTACCCACTATGAAGGTAGTAACATAGTTTAAGGACATGTGTATGTTACTCTTCACTGCGGCAGCAGATCCGTGGGCAGCCGCTCATTGGCCAGCGCCTAAGCCGCCGCCCTAGTTAAGACCTTATGCACTTTAGGCTTCTTTTTTCTTCTTTTTGTATAAAATGGTGTTGTATTTCTGAAAGTGCTGGTTGTGTGCATCTTATTATACAGAGGCCGGACATTTGTTCAGTGCGGTTGTATCGACTCAATACGTCGGTTATATTCACTCAGTGGATACACCATGTCACACCACAAAACCTTGGTAGGTGGCTGAACGACCATGCGTGCATTTGCCCCAACTAGGCCCGGCCCTAAAGGGGGGGGGGGGGGGGGGGGCACGGGGCGGCCGCCCCAGGTACCAAGGGGCCCCTAATTCTGCTCTTAATTGGCCCAGAATGCCGATCTATTGCCTACTTCTATGACCCTTTCCTCGATTTCCTTGCCTTCCTTCTTCCTACTGCTACGATTGAGGGCGATCGATCAATAGAGTAGTTATGGCATGTGATTAATTAGGCATGGTTATAAAGAATCCGCTCTTGATTTCCTTCCTTAATCTTCTTGAAAAAAACGATTTCCTTAATCCATAAGCAGAAACTTGTGCGCCCAATTAATGGGGAAAACAGTACTGAGGGAAGTGACAGTGCCACCACGGGCAAGTATAGATCAAGATCGTGATGCTTGATATCCATCTACTATGCGTCCATGGTGCCGCCTCGGGTCAGAGCAGATCTAGATTGGAGGAGGGTTGGAATGCCAGAGATAGGGTCTCTGCCTCGCACGAGACCACACTGACGGGAGGCTAGATCTTACTGCTAGGGCATGATTACAATTATAGAAGAGAAGGTATGTCTCTAATCTCTATTTGTATAGGTAGTCTATATGACCTTGGAAATTTTATCATGATAGTTGATTAAAATTTATGCATGATCATCCTCATGGCCTCTGCGTTTTTGTAATTGGACACTAATAATCTATTTATGGGTAATGTTAATGGATACATATCATTGGGGTTATTAAATTTTATGTTTGGAGACTTGCCGGTAATTTCTAT
The DNA here is from genome assembly GCF_018294505.1 of Triticum aestivum. Classification (NCBI taxonomy): domain Eukaryota; kingdom Viridiplantae; phylum Streptophyta; class Magnoliopsida; order Poales; family Poaceae; genus Triticum; species Triticum aestivum. The sequence continues at coordinate 94,365,420 of NC_057814.1, read as the reverse complement.
GGAGGAATAAACTAATTCTTAAGGTAGGGGCTATGCATAATACAATCTGACATCTAAATGGATGACAACGTGAGTGATCATTGGCATTTAAATCATCCATTAGTCTTAACCAGGTATCAATTTTTACTATAGCTAATTAGGATCAAAGAAAGTAGGAACACTTAATAACAGAGCAATCTTCAAATCATTCAAATTATAAAGCTACCGGACATGTTAGTAAAGAAGAGGCGCAGTAATAAAAATATTGTGTTTCCTTTGACCAGAGATTCAAAATATTTTTTGCAATACTTATTCGTGTTTATGTTAAGGGCCCCTGGGTTTAGTTTCGCCCCGGGCCCCCAAAATCTCAGGACCGGCCCTGGCCCCAATGTCGTGCTCTTCACGATGTAGCCTTTCAAACATGCTGACATGTATGCAGTGCAACGAACGCATCATGTCGCGCCACGAAACCTCAAGAGGTGGCTGAACGACAATGTGTGCTTTTTTCCTACCACTATCTCTTCACGAATTATTTTCTCAGAGATGTCGGCATGTATGCAGTGCATCGTGCACATCATGTCACACCACGAAATCTTGATAGGTGGTTGATTGGCCATGTGTGTGTTTTTTCCAACGCCGTGCTCTTTACGGTGTACCTTTGGTAGATGTCATCATGCGTGTATACAGTGCAATGGACGTACCAAATCACGCCACGAAACCTCAGTGAGTGGTTGCATGACCATGTGTGTATTGCCTCAACGTCGATGCCGACGCGTATGCAATGCAATGGACGTACCAGATCGCGCCACGAAAGCTTGATAGGTGGCTACATGGCAATATGTGTATTTTTTCCACCAGGGTATCTTTTAAAAATGCCGACATGTATGCGATGCAGCGAACACGACATGTCACTCCACGAAACCTTTGGCAGGGGGCTCAACGACCATTTGTGCGTTTTCCCAAAGCTGTGCTCTTTAGTCTTCACGGCGTATCTTTCGGAGATAAATGAAAGATGTCATGTCATTGTTTGGCGAAGAAAAGGAGTGGAACTTGTGTGTGCCGACGTGGCGCCTGTGGATACGAACGAATTTTACTAGTCTACGATGCGTGAAGCCCTGGATACCAACGAATCCAGCCACCGGACCAGGCAGCAACCAACTCCAGAATCCTTTTCCCCCTTGACTTGCGAGCGTGGGGGTGGGGCACCGGCGTCTGGGAGACTGGCCGCCGTGGGGGCGACCGCTGGCGGGTGGCCGGCTAGGGATTGGTCGGCTCCTTCCTCCTCCGCTCAGATTCATCCACTTCTGCCTCAGCTGCGGCTGTCCGCTACAACATCAGGCTCCGTCGACGCCGCGCAGTGCCTCGGTGAGCCGTGTGAGCAGACTGCCCCCTCTGTATCTCTCCCAATCTCTCCCCTATGGAAATTGAGGAAAGTTGAAATATTGTGATTCTGTAGTTTTGTTACCTTAGTGGAGGAAAATTCTAATTAGGTCATCTGGTCATTGATTTTGTCAATTGGATTAATTATATACTGAAATAGAAAATCTATGGATTGGAGCAGCAACTAAAACACTTTGTTGTGGATGCTTCCAATGATAAAGAGTTGAAAAAGGTGTCAACCTTAACAAATCTTTGTCGATATCTCTTTGAGACAGGGAGACATTCTATCTACAATTTGGTTGATCGATTGTTGCGATTGCTTCTAGCTCTTCCAGTTTCTACAGCAAGTGCCGAGCGAGCATTCTCTACTTTGAAGATCATTAAGACAAGGCTACGTAATACTATGGAAGGTGATTATCTGCCAATAGCTTGCTAGTAAACATAGAGAGTGAAATTGCGGAGAAGTACAACTATGAGGATGTTCTTATGCACTTTAAGGGTGTAAAGAAACGAAGAGCTGGTCTGTAGTGAACTAGATGCTCCATGGTTAAATAGTAGTATTTTGGGCATAGTTTCTTTTGTTCTGGAGCTGATCTCCATGGTTAAATAGCACTTTGTAGTGAACTGAATTATCTACTGATTAGAAATGTATTTTCTAAGCTAATCTGAGAAGATCAATATAATTATCTAAGTTTCTTGATATTTGCAATATCTAACTTATTGTATTGGTACGATTTCGTATTTCGTTTTTTTTTTGCAGCTTCACCCCTCCAAAGATTTCTTTCAAGCTCCGCCACTGCTCATCAGGGTTGCCAACTGCAAATTATTAACCTCTGGACCTCTGAAGAGCAATTCAAGGGAGCCTCCGCTTGCGTTTACTGACTTTACAGAGATTAGTGTGGTGCCGCTAGCTGCTCGGTCACTGAGAAGGCCGCCGAGACGGCGATCGTGTTGGCCGTCGACTCAATCATCACTCCGGCGAGTACGCTGTTCTCGCTGATCCGCTACATCACAACGGCGGTGACGAAGGCGAGCGAGTGCCAGGACAGGTGCCGAGATCTGGACAACCGGGTCTGCCTGCTGAAGAAAATTCTTTCTGGGCTCCACTCGGAGGCGGCGAACGATGACGCCACGGCGTGGGCGCTGTCGAGTCTCAAGGAGGCCCTCCTCCACGCGCTGAAGCTTGTGCAATCCTGCGACCGCGCCCAGAGCGGCATCATCCGCCAGTTCTTATTCATTTGCAGCGCCGAGGAGAAGCACGCTATGTTTGATGACGTCAGGAAGAGGATCGACAGCTGCCAAGGTGACCTCTTGCTCGCTCTTGCTGCTCGCTATTGCCATCTTCAAGCAGCCATCGCCCCGGCAAAAGAGATCGTCCACAAGCACTACTACAACATAGACAGTGCGCTGTTCCATGTCCATGTCCACCCACGAGGAGGCGCAGGCGCAGCAGCATCGGGTCCCCAGGTACTACCCGTCATGCCCCTGCGGCCCGACGAACGGCGTCGTCGACTCGGCGAAGCCACTCTTCCACGCACAGAGACGCCAAGAAGACCTGAAGAACGGTGTCGACACGGCACCACTCTGCCCCTTCAACTTCTTGCTGATTCCCCTTGGAGGCCAAGTCATCGTCTTCGTTCTAATGCCCCGGCGGAGGCATCTCGGGAGCGGGTCGCCGGCCCCGTCCCACATTGCGGCAACCGGGTTGAGCCAGCCAACGTTCGGCCGACGAGACCCTCCCATCGGAAGCCACACAAGGAGACAACAACCGTCCAAGCTGCTCCTCCCTCGGCGCCTACTCCAGTGGTGCCCGACCGTGGACGCGCTCCTGGACCTCGTGCTGCCGCGGCAGACAGACTCCCACGACACAACAACCGTGTCACTGCTGTTGATGCTAACGCGATCGCTCGTGCGGTGGCCAATCCGCATGGCGATGCCAACCATTGATCAGCCGCCGCATCCCCCGTGGCCAGACCGCCAGACCAAAATGACTATGCAGATCTGTGAGGTGAGGTACTCCGTCCTTGCAAGTTGCAACAGAAGAATCCCGCAAGCAATAAGAAAAGGAATTTCAATTCTGAATTGGTTAGAAATTGTAATGGACATTTTGCTGTAATTCAGGAGATCCAGAAATTTGTCGTTGACATAATACACGCTGGTTAATGTAGTATTGTAGTTTTATACCTGCGTATTTTCTAGCTGTAAGCCTCCCTTGAGTGTCAATGGTAAGTTTGTTGGGAGTGTTAGAGCAGGAACGGGTGAGCTTCATGATGGTACTTGTTAAGAACAAGCATTCAATGTTTCTTCTTCTAATAGCAAACTGTTGCACTTCTTCCCGTCAGAAGAAAGAGGACCCTTTGACTACGGTTTCTGGTGCCTCTAGCCGGTGCCACCGCCGGTCAACCTCGTCTTTTGTGGTCTTAGGGCCATGGTGGCGCGGTGGATCTTGGCCATTGCCGGCGGGAGTGCTCCGTTTTCATGTTTTCTTGAGTTCTGTTAGGATTTGTATATATCTTGCTTAGAGATGTGAGGCGGTGGCGGCTCTTTGAAGATGGAGTTGTAGCGAGGGATGGTAGAAACATCACCAGGATGGGAACTGGGCAGCGAGGAACTGGACTTGTAGCGAGGGATCATGTAGGTAAATTTTTTGGCTGGGAGATGCACTCCCTATGGTTACAGATCTGAAGCCCTTGAATTACGTTCTGGGACTCTTCTCAAGGTGCACGCTGCGCTGCTTTCCACATCTTGTGTGAGATGCGACACCTTGCTACTAGCTTTCAGGGATTTGAGCTTCTTGGTGTTGGCCGAAGTGTGAATTCGGCAGCTCATTTTACTGCTAGAGAAGCTCTTTTATCAAGGTATGTAATGAGTTTTTCTGTAATGAATAAATGCCAAGGGCCGCAAGCATTCAAAAAAAAAAAAGCCTCATCTATATATAGCATGGCCGCACGTGACAACATACACGTCTTTTCCTCTCGGTAGGCAACTACAAACCCTAGCTGCCAGGAGAGTCCCTCCATCGTGTTCCTCCGGCGGCTCCCCTCCGTTGGTGACCTCGGTCGTCGCTGGGAGGGAGGGAGGGGGGGGGGGGGGGGGGTGTCGCCGGATCTACGCTTGTGGATCGTGTAGCTTTAGGTTAGGCCCTATTAGCTTAGGTCTTTCAGCTGTTCGTCGTCTTTGCTTCTGTGGCGGCTATGGCGGCGCGGAGTAAACAAGCTTCAGATCTGTCCCCAACGAGGCAATCGGTCCTATATATGGTTGGGGATGGATTTGAAAATCATTCTGTTCGAGCAAGGATGGTGTGGCGGCGGCGTCATCCTTATGATGGACCTGTCCTTGTGCTCCGCTGCTGCGACAACATTTGCTTCAGCGCTGGCCCGGAGCTTGGGAGATAGTCCAAGGACGGATGTGGATTGTGGTCTGCATCGATGGTATTTGGAAGATGATGGATCGTGTGCTGGGTTCATGGTTCATGGAACCTATGTATGGTTGTTGGAAATATGCCCTAGAGGCAATAATATTTGTATTATTACATTTCCATATTCATAATTATAGAGTGTATGTCGGGCCCGTCTGCCTACGGCCTAGCGCGCAGCGCATAGCTTAGGCCCGGCGGGCGGCCCATCACTGAGATTCATGAGCAAGACCCTCACGAGGGCCCCCGCCTCGTGAGGCACACGTCAGCAGGCGCTGCCAGGAGCCTCGCGAGCCCGTCTCCTGAGGCTGCCTCCCAAGGCCCCTCGCGAGGCGAACAAGTCAAGAGCTGTCTCGTCCGGTTGCGCGGTCCAGAGTCTTCACGTGGGTGACAGACCAGGCGACAAGCGGTGCTAGGGGACATGCCAGCCAGCGCTGATGAGGAGGCTTTCCTCTTTTGTGCTAAGGGAGCAAGGCCAGCCACTAGTTCCCAAAGCAATCTCCAAAGGTTGCCTGATCGGTGCAAGAAGACCAAGACGACGGGTGCGCCAGGGAAGATGTCATTCCCGAGCCCACCGGCGCATCACGGCAGGAGGCTTTTGCAGGCGAAGACCGCCTTTAGTCAGGATAAGCTGCGCTCCTGCCCCCCTTCAAAGTGGCCGTTGTGGCAACCCTTCCCGCCATGTATTTTCTGGGGAAGGGGATCAGAGGCATGATATAAGAAGAGGGAAGGCTGCCGCCACATAGAGGAGGACCCCCCGCTAATTTGAGCACACTATTGTACCATCCCCAAGCAATCCAGACAAGCAGGAGTAGGGTCTTACACCGCGAGGTGACCCGAACCGGGGTAACTGTTGTGTTCGTCGTTCTTCTTCCTTAGCTCGTCCTTGCCGCAGCGCCACCGTGAGGTCGTGAGGACAGAGCAGGCCCGTAGGAACAGGTGCACCCCAGAGTTCGAACCTCTTGGGTCCCTAGAGCCCCGATTCCTACAGTTTATATACTATGTTATAACTGCTATGATCCCGCAATATGCGATCCAGTGGAAAACTCATATGCATGTGTGGAATGATAAACGGTAAAATAAAAGGTTCCTGGTCTCGCCTCTAAGACTAGCTCAAGTTTTGTTGGCAATCACGTTTTACGGATCTTAGGATATCGTCAAGTGTAACGATGATCCAAAAATAACATTGCGATTATGAGGTCGGAAGAAGGATCATATTGAACCGACCCAATCTTGTTTGTTATGAACTGAGTTAATATCGTCTGCATTCAATTATAATAACACGTATTGCTCCTTAGATCATGAGAGTATCGTGGTCACTTCTATAGTGGGTTTGTGGTTGATCAAACGTCACCTGTAACACGGTGATCATAACAACAACTTACAGGTTCATCGGAAAGTTTGACAAGTGGCCGGATAGCTCAAGAGTGGGATTTTCTCCTCCTACAATGGAGAGATATTCTTAGGGCACTCTCGGTGTGATGTCATCGATCTTCATCTGGCTAGACATATGTGACTTCGTCACGGGGATGCCTGAACACAATAACGAGAAAGAAGAACAAAACCGGTAACGAGGATTCCGGTATACTGAGCATAGTGATGACTCAGGAGGATACTGATGCATCCCGGGTTTTCTGAAGTATCGTGAAGCAAAGGGAACATAACATGATAACCTGAAGTTCCCTTGAATATCATTCGTGTACTCATAGGGACCGATATGGATGTCCACAGTCCTGCAGTTGGTCATTGAAGGCAATCACGATATGCCGAGTGTTAGTAGGACGGGAGTCATAAGAATATATTTGTGGAATTGTTTCAGGAATACTCAGAATAGTTCCGAGAGGATCCGGAAGCATCACCCAAAGGGTTTCAGAGAGTATCGGGTAATACCGAGTATTACCGATAAATTAGGTGGAAAATGTTTCCGGGGATGTTAAAACATATATAATGGTCTAGAGGTATTTAGAATATTTTATACTTAATTTAAATATCAACGGGCCTTAAAAGGCCAAGAGGCGGAAGGCAACTTGGGCCACAAAGGCCCAAGTGGAGATGGTGCCCCCTTTCCTTGTGGGAGGGCTGAATTGGACGACGCCCCAAAAGGGGGACTCCCCCTTTGGTGGTTGCCCTCTCCTCCTCCACCAACCTATATATAATAGGGGGTTTTCTCTATTGTGGATACAAGTTTTGGAGCCTCATCTAATTCTTCTAGTTCTAGTTCTAGTTGGTCCTAGTTGACTAATTAGAGCTAGGCTAATCCTCTTGTCCTCATAACTAGAAGCCATGTGTGGTTCTAATCTCCTCTCTGTAATTCTCCGTCAATGATTAGCTCTAGACGGCGAAGCGCTGCTGGATCGTGAAGGCTGCACGCTTGCAACCAATTAGAGAGGCCATGCTTTCGGTCTTCAGTTCGAGGGACTGTTCGTGGGCGGTACGAGGGATCGTTCATCGACAGTTTGAGGGACTCCAGGTACAATCTACACCGACACGTTCTTCTTCCGCTACAACTCGGTGACGGTAACGATCGTGACATCAACCCATTATGCATCTTCATATTGATCTTGGGTGATCTTAGGCGCGAACTTTTTGTTTTTTACTATGTTTCCCAATAATGGAATCATGAGCATGCTTATGAGTAGGTGTAGGATGCGATCTAGATCACATGTGATTGTGAGGGTTGATGTTCTTGCTATGCTTCCCTGGAGTGTTGATTCGGTTCAATTCATCGACGGCATGGTGTCACTTTTCGCAAGGTTCTGACAATTGATGGGCTTTGTCTGTCGATGATCTGCTAATAGTTCCTTGGCTTGACAACAATTCAGAATAGTAAAACTTAGCCTACACAAGAGGGTGCTGAAGATGGATGGTCTTCTAGGGGGTCATGCGTATTGACGAAGTTTACTATGGGGCTAGAGTTTTTTTTAATTAAGTCTCTTGTTTCACACACCCTGAAACTTAATCTAACACCAATAATCATCGCCTAATTTACGGACGTAGGTAGCTAGTATTACTTGTTTAACTGGTTAACCACATAACTAAAATTTTGCTAAAATCGATTAGAGGACGTCTAACTTGGTTTTGCAGGGTATGCATATGATGTGATATAGCCTTCATCATGATAATGAGTTTATGTATGAGATGGTCATATGTTGTAATGTTAAGTGTCCTTCGTGTCGCGGCATGATGGCTAGAGCCACGAGATTGGCACTTTAATGTAACATTCATAGAAATAGACTACAGGTGACAGGTGACGATGGCAAACGTACACGGAGGACCCTGACGAGGAGAAGGTGTACATGGCACGATATGCTACTTGTGAGCTGCGTTGGGATTTCTCCGAAGAGGAGAGGATGATGCAATACAGTAGAGATAAGTATTTACCTCGGTTAGAAACCAATGTTATCAGTCTAGTAGGAGAACCACACAACAACTCAGTAGCAGTACCTACACACAAAATAACAAATACTTGCACCCAACGCAAACAAGGGGTTGTCAATCCTTTGGTGGTTAATTGCAAGGATTAAATCTCGTAGTGATAGATAGATAAATGAAAACGCAAAATAAAATAAAGTAAATAAAAGAGCAGCAATATTTTTTTGGATTTAATATATGATTTAGATAGACCCGGGGGCCATAGTTTTCACTTGAGGCTTCTCTCTTGAAGATAGCATACGGTGGGTAAACAAATTACTGTTGGGCAATTGATAGAAAGCGAATAATCATGACGATATCTAAAGGAATGATCATGTATATAGGCATCACATCAAAGATAAGTAGACCGACTCCTGCCTGCATCTACCACAATTACTGCACACATTGACCGCTATCCAGCATGCATCTAGAGTATTAAGTTCATAAAGAACAGAGTAATGCCTCAAGATGACATGTAGACAAAGTAAACTCAATAAATATGAATAAACCCCATCCTTTGATGCTTAATGGTAACGATACAAATACGATGTCCCTTTTCGTCACTGGGATTGAGCACCGCAAGATTGAACGCATTAGAAAGCACCTCTCCCATTGCAAGAAAAATCAATCTAGTTGGCCAAACCAAATCAATAGATCAGAGAGAAATACAAAACTATAATAATCATGCATAAAAGAGCTCGGAGAAGACTCAAATAATATTCATATATAATCTAATCATAAACTCACAATTCATCGGATCCCATCAAACACACCGCAAAAAATGATTACATCGAATAGATCTCCAAGAACATCAAGGAAAACATTGTATTGAAGATCAAAGAGAGACAAGAAGCCATCTAGCTACTAGCTATGGACCCGTACACTACTAGGGAAAAGCCTACTAGTAGCGCTGGGTTTTGGGATAGTAGTAGTGATGACCCACAAGTATATAGGGGATCTATCGTAGTCCTTTCGATAAGTAGGAGTGTCGAACCCAACGAGGAGCAGAAGGAAATGACAAGCGGTTTTTAGCAAGGTATTTTCTGCAGGCACTGAAATTGTCGATAATAGATAATATTGTGATAAGATAATTCGTAACAGGTAACAAGTAACAAGTGTAACGAAGGTGCAGCAAGGTGGCCCAATCCTTTCTAGCAAAGGATAAGCCTGGACAAACTCCTCTATAAAGCAAAGCGCTCCCGAGGACACATGGGAATTACTGCCAAGTTAGTTTTCATCATGCTCATATGATTCACGTTCGTTACTTTGATAATTTGATATGTGGGTGGACCGGTTCTTGGGTGATGTCCTTACTTGGACAAGCCTCCCACTTAATGATTAGCCTCTCTCGCAAGCATCCGCAAACTACAAAAGAAGAATTAAGATAAATCTAACCATAACATGAAACATATGGATCCAAATCAGCCCCTTACGAAGTAATGCATAAACTAGGGTTTAAGATTCTGTCACTCTAGCAACCCATCATCTACTTATTACTTACCAATGCTGCCCCTATTCCCAAATCATGGTGAAGTGTCATGTATTCGACGTTCACATAACACCACTAGAGGAATGACAACATACATCTCGTCAAAATATCGAACGAATACCAAATTCACATGATTACTTATAACAAGACTTCTCCCATGTCCTCAGGAACAAACATAACTACTCACAAAGCATGTTCATGTTCAAGATCAGAGGGGTATTGCATATCATTAAGGATCTGAACATATGATCTTCCACCGAATAAACCAACTAGCATCAACTACAAGGAGTAATCAATACTACTAGCAACCCACAGGTACCAATACGAGGTTTTGGTACAAAGATTGGATACAAGAGATGAACTAGGTTTTGAGAGGAGATGGTGCTGGTGAAGATGTTGATGAAGATTGATCCCCTCTTAGTGATAGGATCGTTGGTGATGACGATGGCTTTGATTTCCCCCTCCCGGAGGGAAATTTCCCTGGCAGAACAGCTCCGCCGGAGCCCTGGATTGCTTCTGCCCAGGTTCCGCCTCGAGACGGCAGCGTTTCATCCCGAAAGCTTCCTATGATTTTTTCTAGGTCAAAAGACATCATATAGAAGAAGATGGGCACCGGAGACCCGCCAGGGGACCCACAAGCCCTGGTGGCGTGCCCTGGGGGTAGGGCGTGCCCCCCAGGCATGTGGCCACCTGGTGGGTCCCCTCTGGTGTTTTCTTCGCCCATTATTTTTTATATATTCCAAAATAATTCTCCATAAATTTTCAGGATTTTTGGAGTTGTGCAGAATAGATCTCTCAGATTTGCTCCTTTCCGGTCCAGAATTTCAGCTGATGGCATTCTCCCTCTTCATGTAAAAGTTGTAAAATAAGAGAGAAAAGGCATACGTATTGTACCATAATGTGAAATAACAACCTATAATGCCATAAATATTAACATAAAAGAATGATGCAAAATGGATGTATCAACTCCCCCAAGTTTAGACCTTGCTTCTCCTCAAGCGAAAGCCAAAATCAATAATCATGTCCACATGTTTAGAGATAGAGGTGTCAATAAAATAAAATACAGACATGAGGGAATCATGATCATCTTTAGAACAACAACATATTGTCATATAACTTGTTATGCTAAAGTGATAATTCATTCACAAGGTAAAGTATGAACCAAAAACTTTGTTGAAAACCAACGAACTATGATATCAGTCATTGAAGCAATTGCAATTTATCATAACATCGGAAAGAGTCAATATAAGAGGTTGTCTAGCAAATCCACATACTCAATCGTCTTTAATTCTTTCACAATTGCTAACACTCACACAATACTTATGAGATCAAAGCTTTAGTTGGACACAGAGAAAGATAGGGGCTTGCAATTTCACCTCCCAACGGTTTACCTCAAGGGTAATGTCAACAATAATAGTTTATGACCACTTACATCCGAGTGGATATATGTGTCTAGATCTTTCCCTAACACATGACGCTTGCCAAAATAAGAAGGCAAAATATGGAATGGTGAGGATCACCATGACTCTTGCATAACGGTAGATACTAAAAAGTAAAAGAGATAGGCCCTTCGCAGAGGGAAGCAGAGGTTGTCATGCGCTTTTTGGGTTGGATGCACGAAATCTTAATGCAATGGAACATCACTTTATATTGCCGCTTGTGATAGAAAAATTTATTATACAGTTCGTTGCTTTTATTTCTTCCCCATCACAAGTTCATATAAATTTTATTTTCCTTACACTAATAGATCATACATATTTAGAGAGCATTTTATTGATTGCACCGATGACAACTTACTTGAAGGATCGTACTCAATCCATAGGTATGTATAGTGGACTCTCATGGCAAAACTGGATTAAGGGTATTTGGATGCACAAGTAGTATCTCTACTTGGTGCGGAAATTTTGGGCTAGTATGAGGTGGAAGCAAGCGTCACATGTTAAAGGATCCATGACAATATAACTTCTATTCGGAAATAAGCAAACATAACTCATTATGTTGTCTTCCTTGTCCAACATCAACTTATTAGCATATAATATTTTAATGAGTGCTCACAATCATAAAAGATGTCCAAGATAATATATTTATATGTGAACCTCTCTTTCTCTATTACTTCCTTTTAATTGCAACAATGACCAAAACTATGTTCGTTAACTCACAACAAGTTTCAATCCTCATACTTTTTGTATGTGAAGTCATCACTCTCCATAAGATCATTATATAACCTTTTTATTTCTTTATCCCTCTTTTGTTTTTCTTCAAGATCATAGCAAGAAAGCAAAGCCCTTACTCAAAACTACTCTTTATTATATAACTCTCGGACTTGATTACATAGAGGAAACTCAAAGCAAAACTCGAAGGTAGATCATACTAATTTTTTTTTATTCTACTAGAGAAAGATATAACCAAAAGGATCGAACTAAGTAAAACGATAAAAGTAAAGATGTGATGGTGATACGATACCGGGGCACCTCCCCCAAGCTTGGCATTATCCAAGGGGAGTGCCCATACCCATGTACTCAAGTCTCCTTCTTCGGGGTTGGTGATGATGGTGAAGTTGATGATATGAGAGGCTTGTCCTCTGTCTTCCAAGGCATCGGTTCACCATCGTAAAAAAGATGAACGAGTCTGTAGGATCCTAAAATCTGTTGCCAAACTCATCCTCTTAAACTTGTATTCATACTCACAGTTTTGGTTTTGCAGGTCATAGATCTGGGCTTCGAGATGCTCAATTTTGTCATGAAGCTTGAAGATGGCCTCCTCGATGCTCTTGGCGTCCAACTTGTGGTCACGGGTAAATTTCGTGATCATGAGGTGATTGGCGTTGAGTCCGCGTTCCACCATCCCTTGGCACTTGAAGACTTGCTGCTCCATTGCTTCGAGCCTGGTCTCCACGCTTCCAGTCCTTCTTGGCCCTTGGACATCCCGGATGTGCAGCACCCCTTCATGCATCTCAATGGTTTGAGGGCGTTGCAACACTTCTGCTAGGTAGGGGTTAATGACCTTCTCGAAAAACTTGTCCTTCAAAGTGCTTGGGGACGTCATGGTGATCTAGATCTGTTAGAAAATAGCACAAACAAGAACATATGATTTTGCTATGGTGCGTAGGTCAAATCCTTTGAGAGATTATATAATGAATTTTTCCAGACCAAAAGAAGTAATCTGCAAGAAAAAGGAGTCCAGAGGGCACATGAGGTGGCCACAAGCCTGGGAGGCGCGCCCAGGGGGTAGGGCGCGCCCCCACGACTTTTTGCCTCCTCGTGCACTATTCAGACTACTTTTTTTCTAAGTTTTTAAATATTCTAAAACGGAGTAAATATTCTCTAAGTTTTTGCCTCCTCGATTTGCATGACAAGACTATATAATTTTGTAGAGATAGCTTTCTTTAGCGTTGATATTTTGAAAGACATGATTGTTTGTTGGGATGCCTGAGTATTGATGTCTTTATGTCAAATTATAGACTATTGCTTTGAATCACTTATGTCTTAATATTCATGCCATGACTATACATATGATCTAGTTTATGCTAGGTAGCATTCCACATCAAAAACTATCTTTTTTATCATTTACCTACTCGAGGGCGAGAAGGAATTAAGCTTGGGGATGCTGATACGTCTTCATCGTATCTATAATTTTTGATTGTTTCATGCCAATATTATACAACTTTCACATATTTTTGGCAACATTTTATATGATTAATTTGGACTAACATATTGATCCAGTGCACAGTGTCAGTTCCTGTTTGTTGCATGTTTTTTGCTTGGCAGAAAATCCATATCAAACAAAGTCCAAACACGATAAAAATTTACGGAGAATTATTTTGGAATATATGTGATTTGTGAGACTTGGAATCAACGCTAACGGAGGCCAACGACCTCCACAACCCACCAGGGCGCGCCAGGCACCCCCTAGCGCGCCCAGGTGTCTTGTGCCCACCCTGTAAGGCGGTTGGGGCCCTTCTTCTGGGGCAAGAAAGATAATTTATGGAAAAATCATGTAAAAATTTCAGCGCAATCGGAGTTACGGATCTCCGGGAATATAAGAAACGGTTTTCAGCCAGATCTGGGGAACGCGAAACGGAAGAGAACAGAGAGGGAGATCCTATCTCGGAGGGGCTCCTGCCCCTCCGCCGCCATGGAGGCCATGGACCAGAGGGGGAATTCTACTACCATCTAGAGGGGAGGCCAAGGAAGAAGAAGGAGGGGGCTCTCTCCCACTCTCTCCCGGTGGCGCCGGAGTGCCGTCGGGGCAAGGATCGTGACGGCGATCTACATCAACAATCTTGCTACCATCAACACCAACCTTCTCTCCCTTTATGCAGTGGTGTAACACCTCTTCTCCCCGCTGTAATCTCTACTTAAACATGGTGCTCAACTCCATATATTATTTCCCAATGATATTTGTCTATCTTATGATGTTTGAGTAGATCCGTTTTGTCCTATGGGTTAATCGTGATCTTGGTTGGTATGATTGTATATTTTATTTATGGTGCTGTCCTACGGTGCCCTCCATCTCGCGCAAACATGAGGGGTCCCCACTGTAGGGTGTTGCAATACATTCCTGATTCACTTACACTAGTAGAAAACATGGCTTTGGTTGGGGCCTGGCCAGCCCATTAGTCCCGGCTCAGTCACGAACTGGGACCCATGGGGGCATACGTCCCGGTTCGTGCGCCCAGGGGGCCGGCCGGGGCCTCGTGGGCATTGGTCCCGGTTCGTCTGAACTCATTTGTCCCGGTTCTTGGCACGAACCGGGACCAATGGTCCTCGCTCCTGGCCCACATACATTGTTCCCGGTTCATTCCAAGAACCGGGACAGAAGGGGGAGCTTTAGTCCCGGTTCCAGCCACGAACCGGGACAAATGAGGTGCCTATATATACCCCCTCGCCGCAGCAGAGCACTCCACAGTGCTCTGTTTTTTCTGGCCGGCGAGGGGAGGGCATTTGGGTGCTCTAGCTCACCTCCTATGCACATGAGGTGTTCGATGAAATGCCTGAGCCACACTAGTTAAGCTTTCTCCTCTCGAAGCTCGACCTCCTAGCTCCATTTTCCCCGAGATTTGTCTAGGTTTAGCGGTCCGTCACGTCCCGTCCCCGTCTTCACCGCCGTCGATCGCCCGCGCCGATCTCGTCGCCGGCACCACCGTGGTGAGCCTCTTGTTCTTATCTTCTTTCTGAAAGAAAAAAAATTCTTACTTAGATAGATACTTGTCTAATTTTCTTACTTTTATTATTCCTTGTTATTATATAGTGCGATGGTTTTGGTATCCGCTTCCGTCGGCCCTCGTCCTGTCTATGATTTGGATGTGGTATATATTATCTTTTATAACTATTTGGTTCATTTATTGTTAATGACAATTATGCCGACCAACGTGACATAGATTTTATTTATCTAGGAGGTGGTTGAACCGGAAATTCCAACCAACCCTATTGTCGAGAGGTTAAATTTAGTTGAAGAAGAAAACAATTACTTGAAGGAAAAAATAAAAAAAATTGAGGAGGAGAAGATGATATTGGAGTTGCATGTTGCGGATGTCGTCGATGATCACAAGATCAAGATGGATGCAATGCGGTTGAAGATTAGAAAGATTAGAAAATATGCCATTCATACCGAGGCTTGGTATCATTATGCGGTTGGATCAATTGTTACCTTGGTTGTGATTATGATCGCATTTGTTGTTGCATTGAAAGGTTTTACATAGTTTCAATGTATGGTTTAACTAGATGCTCTGTAGAGCTATATGTTGTTCAATTTGAACTATGTATGTACTTTGGTTTTAATGTGATGATGAACTACTATTAATTTGGTCACTTATCTATCCATGTGAATCTGTAATGGTTTTTGACACACATAATTATATATAATGCACGCAGATGAACCAGCAATGGATGTAGGGTGACAGACACACCTCCGAGTACATTAAGGGCTTGCATAATTTTCTCGAAGTGGCTGAGGCAAACAAGAAGAATGGTTTTATGTGTTGTCCATGCCCTAACCCTCTCAACTTTTTAGCACATGCTATGTGGGTGAAATGATGACACCATGCCAACTTTCAACCTTTTCAGAGTTCATTTGAAATGCTTTTCAATTTCAGGGTCTTATAGCTCAAAAAAAAACAGTAAATGCATGAAAAATAACAAATGAAGTTAGAAAGGGTTGAAAATTGATGATGTGGCTTTGAATGGTGCATTTTGAACACACAAAAAGTCTGGAGTTCAAATAAGTTCAGAAAAATGAAATCCCTTTGTAACAGATGAGTTTCCGTATGAAACCCTGATACTTCGAAAGAGATTGTCCATTTTGTACACGAAGTGCATCCAGTTTTCCTATAACCCTCTCAACTTTTTAGCACATGCTATGTGGGTGAAATTATGATACCATGCCAACTTTCAACCTTTTCAGAGTTCATTTGAAATGCTTTTCAATTTCAGGGTCTTATAGCTCAAAAAAGTCAGTAAATGCATGAAAAAAACAAATGAAGTCAGAAAGGGTTGAAAATTGATGATGTGGCTTTGAATGGTGCATTTTGAACACACAAAAAGTCTGGAGTTCAGAGAAGTTCAAAGAAATGAAATCCCTTTGTAATAGACGAGTTTCCGTATGAAACCCTGATACTTCGAAAGAGATTGTCCATTTTGTGCACGAAGTGCATCCAGTTTTTCCTATAACCCTCTCAACTTTTGAGCACATGCTATGTGGGTGAAATGATGATACCATGCCAACTTTCAACCTTTTCAGAGTTCATTTGAAATGCTTTTCAGTTTCAGGGTCTTATAGCTAAAAAATCAGTAAATGCATGAAAAATAACAAATGAAGTCAGAAAGGGTTGAAAATTGATGATGTGGCTTTGAATGGTGCATTTTGAACACACAAAAAGTCTGGAGTTCAAATAAGTTCAAAAAAAATGAAATCCCTTTGTAACAGATGAATTTCCGTATGAAACCCTGATACTTCGAAAGAGATTGTCCATTTTGTACATGAAGTGTATCTAGTTTTTCCCATAACCCTCTCACCTTTTAAGCACATGCTATGTGGGTGAAATGATGATACCATGCCAACTTTCAACCTTTTCAGAGTTTATTTGTAGTGCTTTTCAATTTCAGGGTCATTTAGCTCAAAGAATGAACTAATAAAAAAAGAATGAACTAATAGCAAAAAGAACTAATAGCTAAAAGAATGAACTAAAAATAATCAATTAAAATATTCTGTTATGATCAACTAAAACAAAACTATAATATTCTTTAATAGCAAAAAGAAAATCAACTAAAAAACTTGTATAAAACTCTAATAGCAAAAGGAATCAACTAAAATGCTTTTATAAACCTCTAGTATTTTTAAACTAAAATTATATAAAATTTATGCAACTAAAATTATCAAAGTATTTTCTGTTCAAAACATGAAAAGTAGAAAGAATTATCATAAAGAATTTTTTGTTAGAAACTTTAGTAGCAAAAAGAATTTTCATAACGAATTTTTGATAGAAAATAAAATAACAAAATCTGTTTTTGAATATAATGATAAAATGCAGTAATATTAAATAACAGAAAAAGAATCACTCAAAATATATTTTTATAGTGAAGTTATTCACAAACTAGTGATTCACACAAATTTTAAAGAATTAAAATTTAAACTATTCAAATTTGGAAACTAATGGAGTAATAGAAAGTTTATAATTATTCTGACCTAAAAGCAAAAAGAATAAAAAATAAAGCAAAAATCAGAAGAAAATAAATAATTCAAAAAACAAAAAAAATACTGGAAAAAATAAAAAATGCCGCCTAATGGTCCACACGGCGTGCATACGACTAGAAACCCATCTGTACATGGGCCAGGATGCAGGCCCGCAGGCCCAATAGGCCCAAGATGGCAGTGACAAGGGTAGGCTAGTACTGCCTGCATATTAGAGAGGAGCTCAGCACCTGAGCCGCAACGCAGCTTATAAACAGGTGCTGAGCTCTCTCAGCTAGCGAGGTGGGACTAAACTTCCCACCGCACCGTGCCAGCACAAGGCCTTCGGTCCCGGTTGGTGGCACCAACCGGAACCAATGTCCCCTTTAGTCCCGGTTGGTGGCACCAACCGGAACCAATGCCCCCCTTTAGTCCCGGTTGGTACCACCAGCCTGGACCAAAGGTCCCTGTTTCCCGCCCTTTGGGCTGCTGAAAAGAGACCTTTGGTCCCGGTTGGTGGCACCAACCGGGACTAAAGGGGGCTTTGGTCCCGGTTTGTGCTACCAACCGGGACCAAAGGTGTGGCTATATAAGCCAACACTTGGGAAAATTTCACTTCTCATCTCGCAGTTGCCGCCCCGATGACGGCGACGACATCGACGCCGCCAGGCTGCCCCGACGCCGCCCGGCGCCCCCGCCATCGCCGTCGCCCGTGCCCGCCGTCGCCGTCGCCCGCGCCCCTCGCCCAACGCCATCGCCGCTTGCCACCCCTGCCCCGACGCGCGCCGCCCCGGCCCTGCCCCGACGCGCGCGCGCAGCCCCGGCCCGCCCCCGTCGTCGTTGTCGCTCTGCCCCGCCCCCTTCGTCGCCGTCGCCCCCTACCTCGAGCGCGCGCCCCCCGCCCCATCGCCGTCCTCGCCGCCGACCCCGGCCGCCGCGCCGCTCCTCACCTTGGTCCGGCCGGTGTCCTCCCTGTCCTTTTTTTTCATATTTATATGATGATATATATGCTTGTTTTTTTCATATATATGCTTTTTTTTCATATATATGATGATATATATGCTTGTTATCATAATTGTTTTTGTTCATATATATGATGATTTGTTTATAGAATATGATGTTTTTTTGTTCATAGATGATCATATACATGATGTATGCATGGCTGTGGATGAAATATGATGTCTTTTTGTTCATAGAATATGATTTTTTTATTCATAGATTTTTTTTATTCATGAGAGAGGCGGGGACGTTGAGGAAGTTGTACTGTTTAGGGTTAGGGTCATCGAGGAAGAAGGAAAATAAGGAAAAAGAAGAAAAGAGCAAGAAGGAAGAAGGAGAAGAAGAGGAGAAAAAAATAAGAAGAGGAAGTAGACGAAAAAGAGGAGAATAAGAAGGAATAGAGGAGAAGAAGAAAAAAAATAGAAATTTCTATTTTCTCTTCTTCTCCTCTATTCCTTCTTCTTCTCCTCTTTTTTTCTATTTTTTCTTCTTCTTGTTCTCCTCTTTTTTTTCTTCTTCTCCTCTTTTTTTAGATGTATTTTTTGTATGTATGTATGTATGTATGAGGGATCATAGATGTATTTTTTCAGAATTTTCTATCGTGCATAGACCGATTTTAGACCACGGGAGCACCCCCCTATCGTTGCAAAAGTTGCTAAGTGATATTAAGAAGGAAGAAGAAGAAAAAGAAGGTGGGGAAAAAGGAAAATAAGAAGAGGAATAAAGGAGAAGAAGAGGAGAGGAAGAAGAGGAGAAATAAATAAGAAGAGGAAAAAAGAAGAAAAAGAAGAGGAGAAGAAGAAAAAATAGAAAATATTCTATTTTTTCTTCTTCTCCTCTATTCCTTTCTTCTTCTCTTCTTTTTTTTCTTCGATCTTCTCCTCTATTCCTTTCTTCTTTCTTTTTTTTCTTCTTCGTCTTCTTATTTTTTATCGGGTATGTCGTTGTCGATATACCCCCTCCCCGATAACTTCAACATGAGGGGGGGGGGTCGATATACCCCCTCCCTGATAACTTCGACATGAGGGGGGTCGACGAGGGTTCGAGGGGGAGAGGGTCGGGAACTAGCTAGAGTAGAGGGTCGAGGGTCGCCGAGGGTTCGAGGGTCGTCGAGGGACCGAGGGGCCGAGGGTCGAGGGTTCGAGGGTCGTTGAGGGGCCAAGGGGTCGAGAGGTTGCCTAGCTAGTGTCAAAGTATTGAAGAAATCCATGGCTTTTGCATATGAACCCTTGAAGCGTTGCCGAGGCCACCCAAATTTACCAAGTTAAAAGATCGTTGTCGTCGAGGCCACCCCGAACCCTTGAAGCGTTGCCGAGGCCACCTCAAACCCGGGAGAAGCGTCGAGGCCACTAATATGATTCCTTTGTTGTGATTAGGTAGCTCGGTCTACATTTGCCACTAATATATCCACCTGCTTCATGTTTGTATAATAATTGCCATGTTGTAATATTTGCAGAAACAATGGAGCACGGACGAGATGAGGCAGCAGAAGAGGTGTTGGGGGACATAATCTTAGGCGGAGGTGATGTCTTGTCGTATCTTAACGACAATGATTGTTTGGAAGGACAGGGTGAAGAAGCAGGCTACGGCACCAGTGATCGAACAATGGAGGAGGAAAGACATGATTATGATGGCTCCGGTGACCCAATGCCGATGCAAGAAGGAGACCGTGATGACGGCTCCGGTGACCGAACAGAGTCCGGCCAGGTATATATATTAGTTAAGCCTGTGCTGACTAGCTAATTGATGCATTCATTGTTTTGGTATGTACACATATTAATTAACTCTCGTCTTTCTTCTTTTTTCTAGCCCTCCGGATCAAGCACAACTTCGGTAAAGAGACCAGGCCCGAAGAAAAAGTTGCGCTCGGTTGAAAGGTTTGAGATCACAGTAATCGCGCGCGATGGCCAACCGATTGAACCCATCCGGACAAAGGAAGCATTTGCTACTTAGTGCGGGCTTCTTGTTAGGGACAAGATCCCGATCAGCATCCACCAATGGTGTAAGCCGGCTAAGAAAGACCCTGAGGTGTCTTATGTCGACGATATGCAGAAAGATGACCTTTGGAGCGTGCTGAAGGCAAATTTCACCCTACCGCCAGAGGAGGATCTGGAGAAGCTAGTTAAAGAGCAATTGATCAAGTCTCATGCTCTTAAGAACATGGTAGAACTATTCAGGAGGTGGAAGAATGAGCTGAAAACATCGTTTGTCGAGAAAGAAGAGACACCAGAATTCACCGGCCGGTATGAGAAGATCAGAGATCACTGGTCCGCATTTGTGGCCCACAAGACATCGGACAAGAGTAAGAAGATGTCACCGACAAATAAGAAAAATGCTGCGAAGAAGAAGCTTCACCATCGCATGGGGTCAGGTGGCTACCTCAAAGCCCAGCCGTTGTGGGCCAAGGCTGAGAATGACCTGGTGGATAAAGGGGTCGAACCAGAGACATTGAACTGGCCAGACCTTTGCCGGACTTGGTTCTTCGGGGTTGGCGGAACCTTGGACCCTATATCAGGGAAGTGCATTTGGACGAACGAGCAACTGCGAATACCCATCGCTAAGCTTCAGCAGTATATCGATGCAGCGCAGCAAGGGACGTTCGTTCCAGACAGAGAGAATGACGAGCTCACAATGGCCCTCGGGAATCCTGAGCACCCTGGATGCACACGAGGCACGCCAGGCTCCGTTCCGTGGAAGGCTGGGTTTCCGAATGCAGGCGGTTACATATGCCAGGAGAGGAGGAAGAAAGTGGAGTAGACCCAACTGCAGGCGCTGCATGCAAGGGTAAAAGCGATAGAGGAACGCGAAGCAGTTCGCAGCAAGCGACCTGCCGAAGCTACCCTGCCATCTCAACGCAGAAGCAGCGTGGCTTCCACCGAGCTGCTTCAGCTGGAGCCTGTCTTCACGGCTCCTGCTAGCTACCCCGTGGATGCTATCACGGAGTCTCAACATTGCCACCTTATGACGCAATGGCAGAACTTCAAAGTCAAGGCGGCTGTCGGCTCTGTTCGACCTCCTGAACCCGACGCAACTTTTCACTGCTGTCCAATTCCAAAAGGATATGCTAGGGTGACGGTGGATGAAATAACGGAGGGATTTGAGGACCTCGAGCTTGACTAGCCTACCGGTGAAGGGGAGACTCGGCTGGGTTCTGCTCTGAAGACTCCATGCCTATGGCGGAAGGACCTCTTCAACCTTCTGAACTGGACGCCTCCGCCTCCTCCTCCTCCTCCGGCGAGTTAGGGCACTCCGCCTCCTCCTCCGGTGAGTGATCAGGGCACTCAGCCTCCTTCTCCGGTGCGTGGTGGCACTCCGCCTCCTTCTCCGCCTGCGCTGGCGCGCCCGAGCAGCCAACCTCCTCCTTCTCCGCCTCGTCAGCAAGGGCGGAAGAGACCCGCCGCCGCTTCGGCTGCTCCAGCGCGTTGTAGTCCTTCTCCTTCGCCTCGTAAGCAAGGAAAGAAGACAGCCGCAGCCGCTCCGTCTGCTCCGGCGTCTAGCAGTACAGCCAGAGGCGGGAGGCAATAGAGATTCGGTCCATCTCTCAATCCTCTAGAGAAGTTACCATATGAGAGGAGCATGGAGGGAAACGCGGAGATCTGTCGAACCCAAGTGAGGGACTTCTTTGAAGGGGTGAAAGCAAATAAACATCCACCTCCGGAGGAGAAGATAGATCCGGTGAAAGCGAAGCGCACTGTGGATGCCCTGAAGAAACCACCAAAGTCTCCGCCGAAAGGCAACTATGAGCGCATTATTGAAAGGTCATTTATCGAAGCGGAGCGGTCGGGAAGTACTATCAGTGACCAAAGGTTAGCAGAATGATGAGCTAGGAAAAAAATTGCCCAGCTCGGCGAACAAGCGAACCAATCATGCCCCCCGCTGAAGGTGTCTAGCGATTTCGTTGCTAATCATCCCGTGATTTTTCCCAATACCAATCTTGGAGATTACCTGCCCGACGATGTACATTATGATTTCTTGGAGGTGGACGAACACAGATACCATTACGGGAAGCCTCTCGTCAAACATGAAAGATCTCTAACAACGATGATGCGAAGATTCCATGATTGGTACATGAAAACCTGCAGAGAGTCTGGGGGGATGAATACTTTGACGCTGAGAGTTAAAGAGGAGCATGACCTCGTTGGAATTGATCTGTTGAATGTTCCATGTGAGGAGTTCTTCCAGGTTTTCAATCAAAAGGCCCTCGATAAATTAACGGTCACTTGCAAATTTCTGTAAGTACTACTTCTGTCATTAAGTCTCTATATATAGGTCAGCTCTTTCATTGCATGTATATATAATTATCCTCACTATATTATGCAGATTGAAGATCGCCGAATTGAAGAAAAGACAAATCGGTGATATTGGGTTCATTAACACAAATCTCATAGATGCATATACGGTTGAATTTCAGGCCAAAGATACCGAGGCCAACTTGCTACAATCGTTGGTATTAAATCAAAACAAAGCTATAATACTCTTTCCTTACAACTTCAAGTGAGTGTTACTGTCTTGTGCATATTCGGTTTCCCTTATTAGTCGAGGTTATAGTAATGTAATTGATGAGTTATGCATGCGTGCGCAGGTTCCACTATATTCTCCTAGAGATTAAGCTTGAGCAGGGACTAGTAACCGTCTTAGGCTCGAGACGAAAAGATCCCCAGGAGTATGCGGACATGACTGAAATGCTCGAGAAGTAAGTTAAATCGATCATTATCACACCATATCGGCAACTTTGTTCATTTCCTGATATCAAGTAATTGTTTTCTTTGTCTGGCAGGGTTTGGAAAAAATTCACCTCAAAAGCTCCGGGACTGCTGAAGAAGCTGCAATTTAAACACCCGAAAGTAAGTACTACTAGCATGTTCCGCGCATCTCCTAGTGATTCAAGCACTAGTTTCATCAATACCATTTAGCATGCTTGCTTATCAGTTTGATTGACCTCTATTTCTTGTAAAGTGGTTGTGGCAGGAAGCCGGGAATAATTACTGTGGATACTACGTTTGCGAGTCCATCCGCCACACGACCTGTGAGCGGGGCTACTCTAAAAAACAATATGAAGTGCGTAAGCAATAATATTCACAATTTTATTTTATTACCATCATTTGTGTTGAGTTTCATTCATTCATATATATGTATTGACCCCCTTCTTCAAATTAGATGTTTCGGATGCGGGATGAACTCCTAGCACCAGATCGCATGCGAGCAATTCAAGAGGAATTGGCGGCATTCTTTCTTGACCACGTGATCGATAAAGATGGAGAATACCATGTGGACCCTGAGTTCATATATAATTAGGGGATTATATTGTAAGAGATCTTATATTGTATATATGTAGCCAGTAGCGTCGGATAGATATACGAAAACTTGTTGTTCGACCAATCTCTTAGAGAAGGACAGGTCGATATCACTTCTCTCTGTATGCATATGTTCGTGACGATCTTCTGTTCCTTCATTTTTGCTTACTAGCAAGCGTGTCGAGTCCTCTCTATACGTATAGTACGTAGCGTCGACCAAGCACGGAGATAAGAGAGGCCACTTCTCTCTATTAATTAGCTAGCTAACACAATATATGAAACACCTAAATTACCCCCCCCCCCAAAACCCCCTAAACCCACCCCTTTCAAAAAAAACCTCAGCTCCTGCCAGCCGCTGACGCGTGGACGCCTATTGGTCCTGGTTGGTGCCACCAACCGGGACCAAAGGCCCTCCTGCCTGGGCTCGCCGCACCGGCCACGTGGAGGCCCATCTGTCCCGGTTCGTGTAAGAACCGGGACTAAAGGCCTAGGGCTTTAGTAATGAGCCTTTAGTCCCGGTTCAACAACCCAGACAAATGGGCCTTACGAACCGGGACAAATGGCCTTTTTTCTACTAGTGTTATGGTGGGTTGCGGGAGTGACAGAAGCTTAAACCCGAGTAGGTGGGTTGTTGCGTATAGGATAAAGAGGAATTGATACTTAATGCTATGGTTGGGTTTCACGACCTTAATGATCTTTAGTAGTTGCGGATGCTTGCTAGGGGTCCAATCATAAGTGCATATGATCCAAGTAGAGAAAGTATGTTAGCTCAGGCCTCTCCCTCATATAGAATTGCAAGAATGATTACCGGTACTTGTTATTGATTGCCTAGGGGCAAATGACTTTCTTGTCGACAAAAACTATCCACTTTTATTACCTTGCAATTTATTCATAGTTTTATTCTCGCAAAGTACTCGTAGTTTTATTCTCGCAAAATAGTTTTATACTTGTTCTGGATAAAGCAAACGTCAGGTGTGCGTAGAGTTGTATCGGTGGTCGATAGAACTTGAGTAAATATTTGTTCTAACTTTAGCTCCTTGTTGGGTTCAACACTCTTATTTATCAAAGAAGGCTACAAACGATCCCCTACACTTGTGGGTTATCATGCGCTCGCACGTTACCGACGCACGGTCAGCGCCTTCCCCGCCACTACGCACTCCCTCGCCTGCTGCCGCTCGCGTCGTGCTGCTCGTGCCTCAGACTTGGGCATCCTCGTGCACGCCGGAGACAATGCGGGAACGAGTACCCAGCGGTGGATGAGTATGACTTCCAGAGCAGAGGGTGGTGGTGGGCGACGTACCTGAAGGAGAGGAGCGCCCGAAGTGGAGTGCCGGGCGGGGGTGAGCCGGCGACATCGCCAGCACTATGTCGACGGGCTATGTGCGCCAACGAAGTTGATCCATCGC
The DNA here is from genome assembly GCF_018294505.1 of Triticum aestivum. Classification (NCBI taxonomy): domain Eukaryota; kingdom Viridiplantae; phylum Streptophyta; class Magnoliopsida; order Poales; family Poaceae; genus Triticum; species Triticum aestivum. The sequence goes on along the minus strand of NC_057814.1, from coordinate 94,340,379 downwards.
TGCCGGATCCGCCTTGGTTGAGCCATGACTGCCTCAACCGATGTGGAGGGCGACCTCCTCCACATCGTCCGGCTTCCCCTTGCGCAGCAGGCTCTCCCAGTCGTCATCGGAGCTGCTGTATACCCCGCCGAAACCAGCGCTGCTTGGGTCGCCATCCATCGAATGGGATCAGAAGTGGAGTGGACGAAGAGGGGAGTGAAGTGGAGTTCGATTGACAGTGGTCTAGGGTTTTCCGGATGGGGATATTTGTGGGGCACGGGTGGGCCAGGCTGGGCCAAACCGACGTGGTGAACGCGCATGGGCCCCCCATATCCGCCTTCCATTTGGGTTGGATATGAGGGGCGCCGGACAACCCATACATTTGAAGACGGTTTAAGGCGCCCGATTGGGTCGGTTTTTCACGACCGGTCAGTGATCGCACTACTGCAGGATGCTGCTAACGCGGCACTACGATCAGAGACCCTTTGACGAAACTGTGTGCGATGCATTAATCACAAAAGGTGATGTAAAAAACCCGTCAAAAAAGATGCAAAACGTTTGCGACGACGGAGGCATCAAACACGGTTCCGATTTTAGTTGCATGTGTGATGCAGGGCACACAGTTGTTCCATCTGAACTGTTTGCGATGAGACAGAACAACAGAAATGGGCAGCCATATCAAGGTGTGTGCAATATACGCCATACAGTTCATCCAGATGAACTTTTTGCTATTAGGGAGTGCAACAGAAACGGTTAGCCAGATCAAGGTGTGTGTGATATATAGCATACGGTTCACTCAGACGAACTGTTTTCGAGTAGGGAACCCAACATAAATGGTTCAACTTACAAGATGTGTGTGATATGCGGCATACAGTTCACCTAGATGAATTGTTTGCGATTAGCCAAAAGAACACAAACGAGTCGTGTAAACAAGATGTGTATGATACGCGGCAAATAGCCGACCCGGATGAACTGCTTGTGATGAGAAATTACAACACAGATGGTTACTACAGTTAATTCATGTGCGATTCTGTGTGTACAAAAAACTTTGAAAATTGCAAACTAGTTTCTTGCGGTGTCTAGGAGTATCGCCCACGATGCGTCTGTGAGTACTCGTATGCGATGATTAGTAAGTTACACGTACGTTTCCTTATGTTAACACGCGTGTGAATTTGCAATATGGACAGTTAATATGCAAATGCCTTTTGGACATCGGGCACACGCTTAAACTGAATGAACTGTGCACCATACTAATACTTCGCATGAAAATTTAAGAACTTGGCTAACAACATTTGAGTAACATATATATAGTGGTTACACTATTTGACAAAAGGAGGATCTTCGTACCACGGTTTTGACAACCATATGGTCCATATCTACATACTTAACATAGTACCAACTATCACATTTTAAGAGGCTGAGGGCCAACAACCATATGGTCCATATCTACATACTGTCATGGGAACGGATCTGACAGTAGATATGAGGGGTACGTAGGAGAGGGAAGATTCCTAGCTACGGCGAGGTTGTACACTCGGATTTACGAGTTCAGGCCCCTCTCGGAGGAGGTAACAGCCCTACGTCTCGGTGCCGCGGAGGCTCTATTAATTGGATTGTTGAGTTCTAAGGGGTGCGAACCCTTGTGCCAGAGGGCTGGGTGGCTTATATAGAGTACGCCGATGATTGCTCTCTGACTATAGTGCCAGAAAAGCTCCTGTCTGGTAGGACTACGTCGGTATTTCCCCAAAGAGGAAGGGATGATGCAGCACAACGATGGTAGGTATTTCCCTCAGTGAAGAAACCAAGGTTATCGAACCAGTAGGAGAACCAAGCAACACAACGTAAACAACACCTGCACACAAATAACAACACCTCGCAACCCGACGTGTTAAAGGGCTTGTCAATCCCTTTCGGGTAACTATGCCAGAAATTTGTAATAGATTGAAATAATAGATCGCAAATAAAATAAAGTGCAGCAAAGCATTTTTGTATTTTTGGTTTAATAGATCTGAATAAAAATGCAAAGGAAAAGTAGATCGCAAGCAAATATATGAGAAAGAAAACCCGGGGGCCGTAGGTTTCACTAGTGGCTTCTCTTGAGAAAGATAGCAAATGGTGGGTAAACAAATTACTGTTGGGCAATTGATAGAACCTCAAATAATTATGACAATATCCAGGCAATGATCATTACATAGGCGTCACGTCCAAGATTAGTAGACCGACTCCTGCCTGCATCTACTACTATTACTCCACACATCGACCGCTATCCAGCATGCATCTAGTGTATTATGTTCATGAAAAAACGGAGTAATGCAATAAGAATGCCGGCTGCTGGCGGGACCAGCCGCGTTGGCTCGGTCCGACAGCGTGGCGCTGCCGTCACCAGCATGTTCGGGGTAGACCGCCCTGTCTAAGCCACGCCCGTGGAGAACATACGAGCTGCCCAGGTGGCTGTAGATGGGATGGATCACCTAGAGGGTGACGAGTGACGCTGCATGGCGGAGCGCGTCCAGCAGCTCCTCGACGCGGCTGCCGCGCAGCAAGAAGCCGGCTGCTGCGTAGAAGAACCCGGCCAGCGGGTTGAGAACCTCCCCCCCGCCGCCGAGAGTAAGGCATGACCTCCCGGACGCTGACTGGTGGCGACTGCGACAGACGAGACCGAGAGCCGGTTGCTAGCTGCTGCCGCACACGCCTCACCATCGAGCGCGTCCAAGATGGCCGCCCACGAGCAGTAGAACGATGGGACGACTATCCGCCTCCTCCTCCTCCTCGCGTAGCCGTCAGCATAGCAAATGGCAACAAGCGCGTTGCCGTGAAGTACGTTACACTCGTGCTCCAGGGCATGGCCCAGACATGGTTGAACAGCCTGAAACCCCGCAACATCAACAGCTGGGTAGATTTCACTGAAGTCTTCGTCCGCAACTTCACCAGCACCTACAAGCGGCCGCCCAAGCCCCGCCAGCTCTCGCTGTGCGTTCAAGGCCCTGACGAGTCCACCTGCGACTACCTGACGCTGTGGGCTGAACTGCACAATTCCTGCGAAGGGGTGCACAAGGTGCAGGCCATAGAGTACTTCACTGCCGGGTGCCGAGAGGGAACCTTACTCAAGCACCGACTCCTCTGCGACGAGCCGGCCACACTCGACGAGCTGCTGATCATAGCAGACAAGTACGCCACTGCCGGCTCTTCCATGAAGTCGGAGCTCCGAGTGGATGCTTGTGGGAAGGTGTTCCCTCTGGCTCCTCGAACGCCGGCTGGAGACCATAGTCGGCGCCAATAGCCGAACGACAACAAGCGCAAAGCCCCCCAGCCGACTTCCACCAGCCGGCAGGTGGCAACAGTCGAAGACCAGTAGCCTGAAAGACAACCCGGCCCCAAGCGTCAGAAGGGCAGCAAGCCAGCTTGGTTGCCTGCTTTCTCCTTTGAGCAGACCCATGATGCTCCCTGCAAGTTCCGTAGTTGTCAGGACCCCGATTCTAAGTCACACCGATCTAGCCTGTAACACCTCATATCACTTTGCGGCCTCACGCACGGTACTCCCACGGGTGTCGCCTTACCATGGCCCGGGACCGTTTGCGCCTTTTGGCTCACGTATATGACAATGTCGCTAGCATCCATATGACAGAGAACCCGGGCCGACATGGCTAGTCGTGAACCCAAAGCGGCACTAACGTATGGGGACAGGCATTCATGAATCAACATCGAACGTGTCGGTCAGCAGCGTGTGAATCCGGGCTGTAGCGCTGGGCTAACAGGACTCCGGGAACCCGGGCTGTAGCAGGCTAGGCAGGACTCCGGATGTCACCTCGTGACATTTCCCCGAAGGGACAGACACAGGAACGATGTGAAACACATGCCGGCCAGTCAAGTGTCCAGAGCAGTAGTGCTGGGCTAGCAGTACTCCGGTGAACCGGGCTGTAGCGGACTACTATGGCTCATGGAGGCACTAGACTACATTTCCCCATAAGAGAGGCTGCCAAGGATAAACAACTAGATTGTCGGATCCCACACATACCAAGCATTTCAATCATACACACAATATGCTCGATATGTGTAAATACAACATGGCATCACAACAAAACTCTACAACTCAAGTACTTTATTTAAAGGGCTCCGGAGAGCCATACATAACATGTTCATACAGATAGGGGTCACATGACCCGACACTCAAGTCATACAAACATACAAGCACATGCGGAAGCAAACTTGTCCGGGTACAGACACTAGAAAGAAAGAAGGCTTGACGAAGCCTGTCTATCTACGTAGGCCCTTCACAAGCTTAGATCACCACCTGGGTGGCAAGTCACTCGTCAACGTCGAGATCTACATAGAACCCATCAGAAGGGGCGGTGTTGTCGTCTGAAAACAGTAATTGAAGCAACATGATTACAAAGGTACTCAGCAAGTCTTACAACAGATCCTACTATACATGTACATTCTCAAGAAGGTAGTGGAGTTATTGCAGCAAGCCAGCTTTGACTCTTGGCTAAGCTATCCTACGAGACACCACTTGTAAAATAGTTTTCGCACAATAGTCCACTAATCACCATCTCAATACTCCACCGTGGATCCTCCCTCGTCATCCTACGAGAGAGCCATCCGCGGTACTCACACTTATCTTGAGGCTTTTAGTAGTATCCATTTACTTGTCTATGAACTGCATAAGCGACCAAGTAGTCCTTTACCGCGGACGCGGCTATTCGAATAGTTTTATACCCTGCAGGGGTGTACTTCGTCACACACGCTCTCACCACTTACCGTCGTTACACGACATGTACTCGGCAACCTTCAAGCGGAAGCCCAACGTGGGTGTCGGCCACAGCCTACCTAAACACTCAAGTCTCTAGTCCAGGTTTATCGCCTATTCAGGTTCCATCCGCAGGGAGTCCGGCCGAGGTTCCACATAGGGCCCCAAACGACGTGTGCAGGGTTCCCGGGACACCAAACGGGCGACTCGGTACACCGTGCCACGAGCCTACCGCATCACAGCCCACCCCTCGGGTCAGCGCTGTCCACGGCCTCCAGCTTACTACAAACACCAGAAACTACGTGCAACTCCTGGACAGAGGACAAGGGTGACTAAGAAGCCGAGGGGGTCCATTGGTTTCGGGCCCAATGCGTGGTAATAGCTGAATCTTAAATCACGCATACAGATCTCATTTCTTAGGGACGGTCTCAATGAAACAACCCACCATGTACTCCTACATGGCCTCTCATCGATACCTTTACCAAAACGTATTCAACACCTCACTCTCATTATCGACACATGCTTTCACTCTAGTTCATCACCCTGATGAGCCAGACCTGACATGACTCTAAGCGTAGCAAGCATAGCATTGTAGGAATCACAACATGGCTCAATCAACTCCTACACATGCTAGTGGGTTTCATCTAGTTACTGTGGCAGTGACAGGTCATGCAAAGGAAAGTGGGTTCAACTACCGCAACACACAGCAGTTTGAATCGCGTTGTCTTAATGCAATAAATGAGAGCAGAAGCGAGAAGATGGGTTTGTATCGAGATGATCAATGGGTTGCCTGCCTGACAGGGTGGTGGTGGAATACTGCCCTTCAGTTGGATACTCGTGAATATCCTCGGAGGCAGAACCTACCACGAAGAACACATCGAAGCACAATCAACACCAAGCAAAATGCAACAATATGATGCATGCATGAGACATGGCAAAATGAATGTATTGGGCTAATGCAACTAAGACCAGATGGGTTTGGACCATTTTGAATCAAAGATTCAAATTCCAAGCTCATAAGTGGCTCTTATTAGTGCTTTATCTTGTTCTGCATTAAACAGCAGGTTAGTTTGCTTAAACATGCATGAAACCAGTACAGATGGATAGATTGGATTTTTCTGATCATTTTTCATATATAAATCTTTTCATTCTGAGCTATAGATTATTTTCTATGATTTTTTGAAGTTTGTGATATTTTCTGGAATTTCTTGTATAGAAATAATTCCAGTAATTAAATTATTTATTATGTCAGCAGTGTGTCATGATGATGTCAGCGGTCAACGGGGCGGTCCAGGTCAAACCTGACGTGTGGGTCCCCTGTGTCAGTGTCACTGTTAGTTAGTTAAAGTAATTAGAATTAATTTAAATCTAACTCAGGTTAATTAGCAGGCGGGCCCCACTGTCAGTGACTCTGGGAGTCAAACCCGTGGTCAAACCACGCTGACTCGCCGGCGTTTAGCCGCCGGCGACGTCCAGACGCGGCGGAAGCTGCGGGATTCCTCCTCCGGTGACCAAAGGGGCGGCGGAGGGCACCTACGCGTAGCTGGGAGCAACCCGCGTCGATTGGTGGTGGAGGTGAAGCTCGGGGTCGGAGCAGTGGCTTCGGGGCAAGCGAGCGCTCGGGGCAAGCGAGCGCTCGGGGCCATGGTGGAGGGAGGCGAGGGAGAGGCGATGGGGGAGAAAGGAGGTGTCCAGGGGCTCGGGGGCGTGACGTGGAGGTCGTCCAGCTCGTCCACGGGCGAAGCGGCAAGCAGGTGGCGCCGTGGCGAGCTCGCACACGCTGGCGTCACCTCTCTGCCTGCTCTGGCGGGAGGAAGCAGCTGACTGGCGCGGGCCAGCACAGTGCTGGGCCGGCCAGTGGGCTGCCAGGTAAGATTCTCTCCCTCTCTTTATTCTGTTTTGTTTTTCCTATTTTCCTGTAAGTGTAGGGCTTTATTAAAAATACTAAAATGTTTCCAAAAATCCTGCAAATAATTGTGGGCTCTGTTGGGATTATTCCTAACAGCCCTCACTTAAATCCAGAATTATTTGGGCATTTGAATTATTCTATAGCATTTAAATGCCCAAATGCAAATAGATAAAGAATTAATCCAGTGACCTAATGTGTCCTAGGAAATTGTGAACCCATTTTGTCAGAGGTCCTAGCCCAGGACAAAAAGGGAGGACTTTTTAGAAGGGCATTTCAGGTTCATTGAAAATAATTTTACTAAACCCTAGTTGTTTTCAGAGGGGGTGCTGGGGTTTCTGTCATCCCCATTTCAAGTCTGGGAAAAGTAAACATGATGCAACACTCTAATGCATGAACTAGCTAGGATGTGACAACTCACCCCCACTCGAAAGAATCTCATCCCGAGATTTAGGATCCGTTGGGAAGAAGGTGGGGTACTCAAGTCGAAGACGATCCTCCCTTTCCCAAGTGGCTTCTTTCTCGGAATGGTGTGACCATTGAACCTTGAGAAACTTGATGTTTTGGCGTCGAGTGGTACGCTCGGCTTGATCAAGGATTCGAACGGGATATTCCCGATATGTGAGATTATCTTGGAGATCAAGCGTTTCGTGGTCCACTCCACGGATAGGATCCGAGAAGCAGCGCCTGAGTTGAGAAACGTGGAAGACATCATGAACTCTGGAAAGATGCGGAGGTAGTTCCAATTGGTAGGCAGCTTCTCCTCGCTTGGCAAGAATGTGAAAGGGTCCAATGTAACGAGGAGCCAATTTGCCTTTGATACCGAATCGATGGGTTCCCTTTAAAGGAGTAACCCGAAGGTAAGCCTTCTCGTCAACCTCAAAAGTCATAGCCTTATGTTTGCGGTCATATTGGCTCTTTTGACGAGATTGGGCTGATTTCAATTTCTCACGAATAATGTGAACCTGCTCTTCTGCTTCCTAAATCATATCCGGGCCAAAGAGTTGTCTTTCCCCGGTTTCTGACCAGTTAAGAGGCGTTCGACATTTTCGTCCATAGAGAACCTCGAAAGGAGCTTTGCCCAAGCTAGCTTGATAACTATTGTTATAAGCGAACTCGGCGAATGGGAGGCATTTCTCCCAATCCATGCCGAAAGAGATGACAGAAGCTCGGAGCATATCCTCCAGAATTTGATTAACTCGTTCTACCTGACCACTTGATTGAGGGTGGAAGGCGGTGCTAAAGGAGAGACGAGTTCCCATAGCATTTTGGAAACTTTCCCAAAATCGAGAGGTGAAGAGACTTCCACGGTCTGAATTAATTTCCAATGGAACACCATGAAGAGACACTATTCGGGAGATGTACAAGTCAGCTAGCTGGCTCGCGGTTATACTCTCACGAACAGGTAGGAAGTGGGCTACTTTGGAAAGACAATCGATAACAACGAAGATAGCATTATTCCCTCTCTTGGTCCTGGGAAACCCGGTAATGAAATCCATACCGACTTTATCCCATTTCCATTCAGGAATAGCCAAAGGTTGAAGGGTGCCAGCAGGCCGTTGATGCTCTGCTTTAACACGACGACAGACGTCGCAATTAGCAATGTATTGAGCAATTTCTCTCTTCATCCTAGTCCACCAAAACCTCTGGCATAGGTCTTGATACATTTTAGTACTACCGGGATGAATGGTGAGAGGAGATTCATGAGCTTCCTTAAGGATCAAACGCCTCAGGTTGCGTACCTTGGGAATCACTAGACGGTCTCCAAAGAACACAACACCTTGGTCATCAACAGAGAAACAATCCGTGACTCCTTTCTTGATGTTTCTCTTAATACGGGAGATTCCCGGATCTACCTTCTGAGCTTTGATGATCTGATCCGTAAGGGTAGGTTTCGCCACCAGGGTGGATAGAAATCCTCGAGGAACAATGTGAAGGTTAAGCTTACAGAATTCCTCATGGAGAAGTGGTTGACTTTGTTGTAACATCAAGTTGTTACAATAAGATTTACGACTTAGCGCATCATCCATGACATTGGCTTTGCCCGGGGTGTAAGTTATTCCTAAGTCGTAATCTGTGATCAACTCGACACAACGTCTTTGCCTGAGATTCAAATCCGGTTGGGTGAAAATGTATTTCAGACTTTGGTGATCGGTGAAAATCTCGCAATGATTACCGAGAAGGTAATGTCGCCATGTTTTGAGTGCATGGACTACGGCTGCAAGCTCTAGATCATGTGTGGGATAATTATCCTCATGTGGACGCAACTGTCGAGAAGCGTAGGCAATCACATGACGATCTTGCATGAGTATGCAACCTAGTCCTTGTCGCGAGGCGTCGCAATAGATAACAAAGTCCTTAGAAAAATCTGGTGGTATGAGTACGGGAGCAGAGGTCAGGCGTCTTTTCAGTTCCTGAAAGCTGAACTCGCACTGTGGTGTCCACTCGAACTTCTTATCTTTCTTGAGGAGTTCAGTTAGAGGTTTAGCAACCTTGGAGAAATTCTCGACGAAGCGGCGATAGTAGCTCGCTAAGCCAAGGAAACTCCAAACTTGCTTGACTGATTCAGGTGGAGTCTAGTCAAGGACGGCTTGAACTCGCTCGGGATTGACAGCAATACCCTTACCAGAGATTACATGGCCTAGGTAGGTCACTTCTGGCAACCAGAATTCACACTTGGAGAATTTAGCATAAAGGCGATGCTCTCGAAGTTTCATCAACACTAGCCTTAGATGCTCGACATGTTCTTCCTCATTCTTGGAGTAGATGAGTATATCATCGAGGTATACTACGACGAACTTATCCAAATACTCCATGAAGATAGAGTTCATTAACCGAGAGAAGGTGGCTGGAGCATTTGTTAAACCGAAAGACATGACGGTGTACTCGTATTGGCCATAACGAGTGACAAAGGCCGTTTTAGGAATGTCCCCGTTCTTGATTTTGATTTGATGGTAGCCCAACCTCAAATCCATTTTAGAGAAGACTGAGGATCCAGCGAGCTGATCATACAGGTTGTTGATCCTGGGGAGCGGATACTTGTTCTTGATAGTGACTAGGTTGACAGGTCGGTAATCTACAACCATCCGATCCGTACCATCCTTCTTCTTGACGAAGAGGACGGGGCAAGCCCACGGAGAAGAACTAGGACGGATGAAACCCTTTTTCAAGGACTCATCGAGTTGTTTCTTAAGCTCGGCTAGCTCTAGGGGTGCCATCTTATAGGGTCTTCTAGAGATTGGGACGGTTCCTGGAACAAGGTCTATCACGAACTCGACATCCCTGTCAGGTGGAATACCTGGCAGTTCTTCTGGGAAGACATCCGGGAAGTCACGGACTACCGGAACATCTTCAAGGTCTGGAAGAGGGTTGGCGTTTAATAAGTAAAGCTGACGCTTAGACACTCGGGTCAAAACATTGACTGTCTTGCCCGACGGATGGGTGAGTTGAACAGTTCTAGAAGAGCAATCAATCTTAGCATAATGGGCTGACATCCAGTCCATACCCAAGATGATATTTATGTCAGAGGACTTGAGAGCTATTAGTGATGCAAGGAAGACCAATCTGTCGACAAGAATTTCATTTCCATGGCTTATCCTAGAGGTTTGCCACTTAGAACTAGGGGTTTGAATTACCATGGAGGTGGGCATGTCACAAAATGTGGTGTGGTGCAATCGAGCATAGCTCTCAGAGATAAATGAATGAGATGCTCCAGTATCGAAAAGAACAGTTGCCGGATGGCAATTAACAAGGAGCGTACCAAGGACGACGTTGGGATCCTCATGAGTTTCTTCAGCTGAAACGTAGTTGACATGGCCACGTGCAGTGGTGGCTGGCTTGGCTAGTAAGTCTTTCCTGCTGGCTTACCATGGCCAACGGACTGTCCAGGTTGATTGGGGTTGTTCCAGGGGCACTCGCGCAAATAGTGACCCGTTTCTCCACACTTGAAGCATGTCACAACATTGGGGCGTGGAGCAGCATTAGCAGCGGGGCCACCATAGACCTTGGGTGGTGCATACTGCTAGTTGGGGCAAGGCGTCTCAAAGGATGGCCTCGGAGTGAACCTAGGTGGCAGAGCAGTGTTTGGAATCCAGACCCGGCGCTTCTGAGATCCAGAGCCGGATGAGGAACCAAAATTGCGAGAGTGCTTGCGTGAAGCGTCATAGTCAGTCTGACCTGTCTCAGCACTGATGGCCTTATTGACCAACTTCTGGAAGGAGGTGCACTCGTGCAAACGAAGATCACGGCGAAGCTCGGGGCTAAGTCCCTTGCGGAACCTTGCCTGCTTCTTGGCGTCGGTGGATACCTCTTCAGGAGCATAGCGTGCTAAATTTCCAAACTCACGGCTGTATGCATCCACAGTCAGTCTGCCTTGGGTGAGGTTGCAGAATTCTTCCCGCTTACGATCTATGAGACCCTCCGGAATGTGATGCTCACGGAAAGCCTCACTGAATTAAGCCCAAGTAGTGATTTGGCCGGCTGGGCGTATAGCCTCAAAGTTTTCCCACCAAAGGCTAGCAGGGCCTTCGAGGTGATAGGCAGCGTAGGTAACCTTATCAGCTTCGGCTACGTTGGCAGAACGTAGCTTATGGTGATGCTGCGAAGCAAATCATCCGGATCGAGGGGCTCGACGGAATGGTTAAACTTCGGTGGGTACAACTTGATAAAGTCATTGATGGACACCAAGTCGTTCCTCTGATGACGTGCAGTATTCTGCTCAATTCGCTCTAGCAAGCGGTTAGTCTCACGCTTGTTTCTTTCCGCCTCCAGCATAACTTCGGCCAGAGAAGGCGGTTGAGGCAGATTCTCCCCCCTAACTGCATTGGCTTCACCCTGCGCCTGGATAGCAGGGTTGTTGCGGGTGTTGACCATCCTAGGAGAAACAAGACAACGGTTTAGACAAGGATGGCTAAATCTTGGCAAGGAAATGCGGAATGTAATGGATAACACAGAATGCAGAGATGATCATCAGTATGACATGGTAATATAGCAACTGACATATATATACCAACGGTCATACACACCATACATAGTTTAGTACAAGCCCAGGCTAGAGTACAGCTACGATGAAAGACGATACATCTCATCAGAGGCATTCCAAGCTCCTATACATTATTTTTCTACACCTCCGGAACGTGATACACACCAAGTCGTATCCCACGAGACACGTAGGACTGTGGAGAATACAACTGTTACAATACTAGTGAAACTACTACCAACTCAGACGTCTCCGTAGTAATTTTCATAGAAATCACCACCATGTCCTGGGAGCTGAACATGATCATCTGGAAACAGTCGGTCCTGTGGAGCTTGCGGTCCATAAGGACTCGGGTGTGGCCTTGGTCCAACAAACGGTGGCAGACGGGGTCCACGAGGAGGGGTGATGCCTCCTACATCACGCCATTCCATACAATCTGGCAGACCAGACCGCACGGGGTACAAGTCCCTCATGTACACATACCCAGCCTGCACGGCAGGTGCAAACCGTGTCAGAGTGGCCTAGTGATCAGAACGAGCATTAAAGAGCTCCATTCGCAAGGCACGATTCTCACGGTCCTTGTCCTCAAGCATCTGGGTGGTGGTGCGGAGTAGTGAATCCTCATGGGTAGGATCACAGTAAATAGCCTGATAGTACCCTTGTGCCCCAGGGAGTGATGCTGGCATATAGCGGAAGTCAGTGTTCTGAAGCAAGGCAGTTCTGGCTCGTATGATAGTCATCATCGAGTAAGGTGCATCCTGCACGGACATCTCGATGGTAACCCCAAGTCCATAAGAGCAATGGAGGGGTTCAGTGGCTCCAGGATAGGAAGGGTAAATCCTGACTGTGCAAAGATATTGACTTTGATTAAAGTCTCGAAACTGCTCCTCGACGGTATACTCGGGATACCATCGATAGCCTGTCTCAACCATCACTCGGACCAGCATGGCCGTGTGACCAGGTACATCGAGGCACCGGGTCAGACGAACCACTTGATTCTGGGAACGGGTGGCCATCTGAAAGCACGAAATAATGCAAGGCATTAGAATTTCTAGGAGAATTCGGACAACATAACGGCTGTAAATGCTCGGAAAAAGATTTGAGACATTCACAACAATTTGCAAAACCACTCAACAACATCATATCAAGGTTCTGGTTCAACCGACAACATACTAAAGGTAGTAGAAACTGAACTGAAGCATGGAACCAACAATCCTATAAGCTACTACGGATTAGTAACATGTGAACCTGATAGAGAGAAGAGAGCCTAGTCCTTAACCCACGTAGAATGAGAAGAGAATGACTCAGATCAGAGGGCATAAGGTAAAGGAGTAAAAGCGCCTTACGTTCCCTCCCACAATCAATCCCCCTACATATAACTAAAGCATTTCTAGACTCGACATCGACCAGTTTGGCTTAACGCACCTACATGCAGTCCGGCTCTGATGCCAACGCTGTCAGGACCCCGATTCTAAGTCACACCGATCTAGCCTGTAACACCTCATATCACTTTGCGGCCTCACGCACGGTACTCCCACGGGTGTCGCCTTACCATGGCCCGGGACCGTTTGCGCCTTTTGGCTCACGTATATGACAATGTCGCTAGCATCCATATGACAGAGAACCCGGGCTGACATGGCTAGTCGTGAACCCAAAGCGGCACTAACGTATGGGGATAGGCATTCATGAATCAATATCGAACGTGTCGGTCAGCAGCGTGTGAATCCGGGCTGTAGCGCTGGGCTAACAGGACTCCGGGAACCCGGGCTGTAGCAGGCTAGGCAGGACTCCGGATGTCACCGCGTGACATTTCCCCGAAGGGACAGACACAGGAACGATGTGAAACACATGCCGGCCAGTCAACTATCCAGAGCAGTAGTGCTGGGCTAGCAGGACTCCGATGAACCGGGCTGTAGCGGACTACTATGGCTCATGGAGGCACTAGACTACATTTCCCCATAAGAGAGGCTGCCAAGGATAAACAACTAGATTGTCGGATCCCACACATACCAAGCATTTCAATCATACACACAATATGCTCGATATGTGTAAATACAACATGGCATCACAACAAAACTCTACAACTCAAGTACTTTATTTAAAGGGCTCCGGAGAGCCATACATAACATGTTCATACAGATAGGGGTCACATGACCCGACACTCAAGTCATACAAACATACAAGCACATGTGGAAGCAAACTTGTCTGGGTACATACACTAGAAAGAAAGAAGGCTTGACGAAGCCTGTCTATCTACATAGGCCCTTCACAAGCTTAGATCACCACCTGGGTGGCAAGTCACTCGTCAACGTCGAGATCTACATAGAACCCATCGGAAGGGGCGGTGTTGTCGTCTGAAAACAGTAATTGAAGCAACATGAGTACAAAGGTACTCAACAAGTCTTACAACAGATCCTACTATACATGTACATTCTCAAGAAGGTAGTGGAGTTATTGCAGCAATCCAACTTTGTCTCTTGGCTAAGCTATCCTACGAGACACCACTTGTAAAATAGTTTTCGCACACGAGTCCACTAATCACCATCTCAATACTCCACCGTGGATCCTCCCTCGTCATCCTACGAGAGAGCCATCCGCGGTACTCACACTTATCTTGAGGCTTTTAGTAGTATCCATTTACTTGTCTATGAACTGCATAAGTGACCAAGTAGTCCTTTACCGCGGACGCGGCTATTCGAATAGTTTTATACCCTGCAGGGGTGTACTTCGTCACACACGCTCTCACCACTTACCGTCGTTACACGACATGTACTCGACAACCTTCAAGCGGAAGCCCAACGTGGGTGTCGGCCACAGCCTACCTAAACACTCAAGTCTCTAGTCCAGGTTTATCGCCTATTCAGGTTCCATCCGCAGGGAGTCCGGCCGAGGTTTCCACATACGGCCCCAAACGATGTGTGCAGGGTTCCCGGGACACCAAACGGGCGACTCGGTACACCGTGCCACGAGCCTACCGCATCACAGCCCACTCCTCGGGCCAGCGCTGTCCACGGCCTCCAGCTTACTACAAACACCAGAAACTACGTGCAACTCCTGGACAGAGGACAAGGGTGATTAAGAAGCCGAGGGGGTCCATTGGTTTCGGGCCCAATGCGTGGTAGTAGCTGAATCTTAAATCACGCATACAGATCTCAGTTCTTAGGGACGGTCTCAATGAAACAACCCACCATGTACTCCTACATGGCCTCTCATCGATACCTTTACCAAAACGTATTCAACACCTCACTCTCATTACCGACACATGCTTTCACTCTAGTCCATCACCCTGATGAGCCAGACCTGACACGACTCTAAGCGTAGCAAGCATAGCATTGTAGGAATCGCAACATGGCTCAATCAACTCCTACACATGCTAGTGGGTTTCATCTAGTTACTGTGGCAATGACAGGTCATGCAAAGGAAAGTGGGTTCAACTACCGCAACACACAACAGTTTGAATCGCGTTGTCTTAATGCAATAAATGAGAGCAGAAGCGAGAAGATGGGTTTGTATCGATATGATCAATGGGTTGCTTGCCTGACGAGGTAGTGGTGGAATACTGCCCTTCAGTTGGATACTCGTGAATATCCTCGGAGGCAGAACCTACGACGAAGAATACATCGAAGCACAATCAACACCAAGCAAAATGCAACAATATGATGCATGCATGAGACATGGCAAAATGAATGTATTGGGCTAATGCAACTAAGACCAGATGGGTTTGGACCATTTTGAATCAAAGATTCAAATTCCAAGCTCATAAGTGGCTCTTATTAGTGCTTTATCTTGTTCTGCATTAAACAGCAGGTTAGTTTGCTTAAACATGCGTGAAACCAGTACAGATGGATCGATTGGATTTTTCTGATCATTTTTCATATATAAATCTTTTCATTCTGAGCTATAGATTATTTTCTATGATTTTTTGAAGTTTGTGATATTTTCTGGAATTTCCTGTATAGAAATAATTCCAGTAATTAAATTATTTATTACGTCAGCAGTGTGTCATGATGACGTCAGCGGTCAACGGGGCGGTCCAGGTCAAACCTGACATGTGGGTCCCCTGTGTCAGTGTCATTGTTAGTTAGTTAAACTAATTAGAATTAATTTAAATCTAACTCAGGTTAATTAGCAGGCGGGCCCCACTGTCAGTGACTCTGGGGAGTCAAACCCGTGGTCAAACCACGCTGACTTGCCGGCGTTTAGCCACCGGCGACATCCAGATGTGGCGGAGGCTGCGGGATTCCTCCTCTCGCGACCAAACGGGCGGCGGAGGGCACCTACGCGTAGCTGGGAGCAACCCGCGTCGATTGGTGGTGGAGGTGAAGCTCGGGGTCGGAGCAGTGGCTTCGGGGCAAGCGAGCGCTCGGGGCCCGACCTGCTCGAAGGAGAAGACAACGGCGGAGCTGCTGGACACGGTCAGGTGACGCGGAGACGGCGGTGGCTACGGCTACATCGGCGAGGTGGCAGCGGCTGCGTCGGCCATGGTGGAGGGAGGCGAGGGAGAGGCGATGGGGGAGAAAGGAGGTGTCTAGGGGCTCGGGGGCGCGACGTGGAGGTCGTCCAGCTCGTCCACGGGCGAAGCGGCAAGCAGGTGGCGCCGTGGCGAGCTCGCGCATGCCGGCGTCACCTCTCTGCCTGCTCTGGCGGGAGGAAGCAGCTGACTGGCGCGGGCCAGCACAGTGCTGGGCCGGCGAGTGGGCTGCCAGGTAAGATTCTCTCCCTCTCTTTATTCTGTTTTGTTTTTCCTATTTCCTGTAAGTGTAGGGCTTTATTAAAAATACTAAAACGTTTCCAAAAATCCTGCAAATAATTGTGGGCTCTGTTGGGATTATTCCTAACAACCCTCACTTAAATCCAGAATTATTTGGGCATTTGAATTATTCTATAGCATTTGAATGCCCAAATGCAAATAGATAAAGAATTAATCCAGTCACCTAATGTGTCCTGGAAAATTGTTAACCCATTTTGTCAGAGGTCCTAGCCCAGGACAAAAAGGGAGGACTTTTTAGAAGGGCATTTCAGGTTCATTGAAAATAATTTTACTAAACCCTAGTTGTTTTCAGAGGGGGTGCTGGGGTTTCTGTCATCCCCATTTCAAGTTTCTGGGAAAAGTAAACATGATGCAACACTCTAATGCATGAACTAGCTAGGATGTGACAGTAGTGGTGCAAAGCCGTCCAACCATACAACCCGGAAGTGCCACTGGCTCATCGGCATCGCAGAGGGAGAAGGACTGCCTCCTCCGCTTGCTGGCCCGCCGGCTTCGCCTCCTCAGCAGCCGGCCGCCCGTCCAGTAGTCGGCGCAATCCAAGATGAATTCCCTAAAGAGCATGAAGCCTATGTAGTTTTCACCAGTGTGGCTGTTGATAGGCGCGG
Organism: Triticum aestivum; assembly: GCF_018294505.1. Classification (NCBI taxonomy): domain Eukaryota; kingdom Viridiplantae; phylum Streptophyta; class Magnoliopsida; order Poales; family Poaceae; genus Triticum; species Triticum aestivum. The sequence goes on along the minus strand of NC_057814.1, from coordinate 94,323,393 downwards.
ACGACGTCAACAACACCGAGAAGTAAATGCCGTTGCCTCAACTACCCCAGAGTTCATGCACTGGTCTAAGAAGCCTGTCAGGACCGGTTTTTTGGGATATAATTTCCAGAAAGTGGCCCTTATGCTCACCAGCCCCAGGATTACTGTTAGCTGATGAGGCACCAACTTGATACAGAAATTCCAAGCAAAGTACAAAATATGTAGTACAAGACCATTGTGGCCTATGAGTACAACACTTGGTTTCTAGTGGTTGATGGCGGAAGCGGTTTGTGGTTCATCTGCGTCTGTGGGACTCCATTCCCCATAAGAACAGCTGACCAGGGTAACTCCTATCTTCGCGAGGCTGCTATCAACATAGCGTAGGTTCCGAGGCTGTCATCGCAATGCTCCTCTCCGAGCAAGAAATCTGGCCAAGACAATAGACAGGGACAAGCCAGTGAGTACTTTGGAATGTACTCGCAAACATTTTGAACACGGGTATAATATAATAAGGGATAATCATGCTCCGAAATATGCTATGATCATAAAGTCTATCACGAAATAAATGAAAACCATGATGCACGCATGAATATGCAATACGGGAGTAGGAATAGAATGCATCGATCGAGTGTGTGAAGTGACGCCTCGAAAGGATAATAAGATAAATGATGCCTCAGTCGGGCGTCTGAGCGACACCACATAAAGGGCTTATGAAAAATAAATAAATAACAAGCATGCCGCAGTCGGGCGTCTGAGCGACACCACAAAAAGGGCTTATAAAAAAATAAATAAAAGACAAACATGCCGCAGTCGGGCGTCTGAGCGACGCCACATAAAGGGCTTATAAATAATAAAGCAATGACAAACATGCCGCAGTCGGGCGTCTGAGCGACGCCACATAAAGGGCTTATAAAGGATAAATAAATAACAAGCATGCCGCAGTCGGGCGTCTGAGCGACGCCACATAAAGGGCTTATAAATAATAATCGCAGTGAGTATCCAGGAGGTAGAACCGTCCCAAGGATACTTAATAATTCAAATAATGTAAATGGTTAGTCCATAATAATAATAAACATAATCCTCATATGTCATAGGTCATAATCAATGTTCTAGTATAGCCGTTTCTCCATCCGAAGACCGTCACTATGTTCTAGTTTAGCCGTTTCTCCATCCGAATACCGTTACTATGTTCCAGTCTAGCCGTTTCTCCATCCGAATACCGTTACTAGACCCATCTCAGACTGTAGTCCTTACCCATGGACATGGCTATCCGAATAGATATAACCTCTGCAGAGGGTGTACTCTACACCCACGCGTAACGGATTTACTTAGTCCATCGGGACTAATCCCGCCTACGGCCTTTTAATTGAAAACACGCCTGACCTCCACACACCAGCTTAACTTACCGGTGTCTGGAATTACCCACGACACCTGTCAAGCAAAACTCTAAGTGGGGAGGCTACAACCTCGACGTAGCATGGGATCAAATTTATATCGCGCGCTCTAAGGGGTGCCCCCCTCTCGGTCCCAACCGGAAACACCCATGCCCCCGGACCAGGTGGCATGCCTACCGGAGGCCTCCGGTATCTTCCACCATGGCCTCTCTGTACGGTGTGTGCTTTGGTAAGGGGTTGACAACTTACTGAACCGTACCCTACCTGCGGCAGGGACAAGTGGTAGTACAAAACAAGCAAGGGAAGTTACTGAACAAGACTCGACCTACGGCCGACTCAGGGGGTCCAAGAATTCTCCATATGATTAGCATAACAAATATATTTCCTTTAACAGATGAACTCACCACTCACCAAGCCTCACCATGCCATACCGGACATACTCGTCTCGACGAGGAACTAGGGACAAGATCGTGTCTACCCAAGACCACGACTTTCCCGGCTTCCTTCCGGTATGCATGAGAAGCTTACGAGGATGATTACCATCACCGGCATATCCATTTCTAACAGTAAAGCATCTCCATTATGCACTTATGCGTATGACTTTATCGTCACATGAAAATAACGTATGCTCCAAGTCAAGGTGGTGTTGTAGCCGTACCAAAACACCTCACAAAAATATTATGCCAGAGTTCAGAACGCTTGCCTTCAAGAGTATGCAAGGGGGTGCACTTTTTGAAAGTTTTCTTCTCTCTCCATTTCCTATTTTGAAAGATATTCAAATAACATACATTTCAAAAACAGTACAAAAAGTTGTCCCAAATATTTTTGAAATAAATCTTAAAATAAACTAGATGAAATTTGAGAGAGGTAGGATAAAGAATCAACTCATTTGGAGTTTTATTTTAAAAGATATAGCCAGTCAAAGTTCTATTTTTAATAAAACCAGAAAAAGAAAACGTTTCGATACATAATACGCTTTCGGGGTAGGGGATACATACTCGGGGATATACGCTTCCACTTATCCAGTGTGGAAGAGCGCGTGGGTCACTGACAGTGGGTCCAGGGGGCCCACTGGTCAGGTTTGACTAGTCCCCCTCTCCCTCCTCTCTCTCTGCCCGAGCGGAGGCGGGACTCCGGCGATCGCCGTCGACGAACGGCAGCTCCTCGCGGGCTCCGGAGAGCAGGGATGGATCCGTGGCTCCAGGGCGGTCCTCCTGGTGGTCGAGGGGGCCGTGGGGGTGAAGGGAGTCGCCGGCGGCGAGCTCCGTGGCGGAGGAGGTTTCGGGCATGATTGGGGGTTTGGGCTGTGGTGGCTCTCGATCGAAGCTAAGAGGATGGGCGACTCCGTGAGGTCGAGGGGAAACGGATGGTGGTGTTGGATGCACGGGGGAGGGTCTGGTTGCGATGAATGGCACCGGAAGGTGGCGGCGGCCGAACCGACCGGAGTCGAGGAAGACGGCTACCATCCGTCGAATGCTGGCCGTGGGGGTGCTATGGTGGTGGCCTGGGGTCGCATGAGTGCTTGGAGGAGCTCGGGGGCCTCCTTAAATAGGCGTTTGAGGTTGGTCCCGCGGCGGCCGTGGATAAGAACGCCGGCGACCGTCGCTCTGTAGCTGCAGGGCGACGTGGCGGCGACGAGCGCGTGCCGACGAGTAAGCGGATGAGCTCGGGCTGTTCACGGGGGCAGCTGGCGCCGTCCATGGCAGAGCCCGCTGCCGACGCCGGCGTGCCGCCAAGGGAGCCCTGACGGCGGCGCTGCAGGGCGCCAGGGGTGGCTTGGAGGGTTCTGGCGAGTGGGCGAGGGCAGGACGTGGCTCTGCAGGCGAGCAAGGGCCAGGGGCGGGACGCGGCGAGGGCGGCAGTGCGACGCGGCGGCTCGGTGCGCGCGCGTGCAAAACATGCGCTCTGGGCGCGCCCAGAGCACGCACGGGACGTGCTCGACAAAATGCCAGGGCAGCCTAGAGTGCTAGAGGGAGGCTGGCAATTAACAGGACTAGGTTAGGAGAAGCTAGGATCTTAGTGGACATGCTGGATGGGTCAGGGGCTCAAGTTCATAATGCCAACTAGAAAACATGCCAAAACTGTCCATGAACACAAGGTGTTCGACAGAATGCTAAGTGTATCTAGGCAACTCTTGGAGTGGCCAAAATCTCCAGATCAGGGTCTCTCTAGATGTAGGTGATGATGGCAAGATCATTTGGGCAAAACCAGAAACATGCTAGTGCAAGTTTTGCAAAACTTCAGTTTTGGACAGAAAGAAAAAGGTCTCATTGCATGCACTTAAAATCCTCCAATGGGTCCACTCTCCTGGACTTAAGGGTTTTGCAGGGAGGTCTACAAGCAGGAAAGAGCTCATGGGTACTAGAGCAAAATAAAATAGGGTTGCAGTACAAATCACCAAACTGGACCAGAATGAAAATGAGGATGATTCACTCAAATTTTTCAAAGAACATCACTGGGTTTTTTGCATGAAGCAGAGTTATAAGCATCTACTGACATCTCAAAACACTTGGAAGAATTTTTAGGGAAATATTTAAATAGGTTGTAGTGCAAAAATACCTACTGGACCTGATTTGAAAAGTTGATGTAGAGCTCAAAATCTCCAATAACCAAAAGATAGTTTTGCATAAAAGTGATGTGGAAACACCACATGACATCCCCAAATTTTGGTGAAAATTTTAAATGCATTAATCAAATGGTTGGAGTGCAACAGAGGCCCAAATCTATGAAAAATCATTTTGAAAGAATAAAGCCCAAATAAATCCACTGATAAAGAATTGTTTTATAGAGAGAGTATACAAGTCCAATAATACTTTTGGAAAGTTTCTACTTGAAGCAAAAACCCACAATATTAAAGAGAAGAGGGGTTCTGAAATCAAAAGAGAAATCCAGAAAAATAAAAATTTGATTTCCTGGCAAAATTTTAATTAATAAAACAATGTCAAATTTTTGGGGTGTTACAAAGCCTATCAGCTGGAGCCGCGCAGACCACCTGGAAGTGATGCCTTCTCCGGGTTCCTATGCCTTGGTGTTGGATGCTACCCTTGCTACTGAGAGGCAAGCTGCTCGTTTCTCCCGGATTCTGATAGATGGTGGTGGCAACATCAACATCCTCTACCGAGATACCATGGAAAAGTTGAACATCAAAGAGAAGCAGTTGCTGCCCAGTCGGACTGTGTTTCATGGCATTGTGCCCGGCTTGTCCTGCTCACCAATCGGCAAGATCAAGATAGATGTCATCTTCGGAGACAAGAATCACCTCCGCCGAGAAGCAATCTTGTTTGCATGTGCTCCTAGGCCGGTCAGCTCTAGCCAAGTTCATGGCGGTACCTCACTATGCTTACCTCAAGCTGAAGATGCCTGGAACCAAGGGTATTATCACAATAGCCGGGGACTACGAGAAGTCATCCGCATGTGCTACAGCCAGTAGTCGGTTGGCCGAGTCCCTTGTGATTGCCGCTGAGAAGAAGCTCCTGGACCGGGTGGTGGCCATGGCCGGCAAGCGGCCGGACATGTCACCAGAGCCCAAAGAGTCAGAGACCCAGCGCTCCTTCCAGCCAGCCAAAGAAACAAAGAAGATTCCCTTGGACCCAGACCACCCGGAGAGGCACGCTATTGTAGGTACCAACCTCGATAGCAAATAGGAAAGCGAGCTCGTCGATTTCCTCCATGAGAATCGGGACATCTTTGCATGGTCTCCCAAGGACATGCCGGGTGTTCCAATGGATTTCACCGAGCACAAGCTACATGTCAGAGTAGATGCCAAACCGGTCAAGCAACCCCTCCGCCGACTGTTAGAAGAGAAGAGAAGAATTGTTGGTGAAGAGATCGCCCGCCTGTTGGCAGCAGGCTTCATTATGGAAGTTTTCTTCCCAGAATGGCTTGCCAACCCTGTTCTTGTGCTGAAGAAGAACAACAAGTGGCGCATGTGCATTGATTACACCAGTCTCAACAAAGCCTGCCCCAAGGATCCGTTTGCTTTGCCGCAGATTGACAAAGTGATAGACTCCACAGCCGGATGCGAACTGTTGAGTTTTTTGGATGCCTACTCAGGTTACCACCAGATCAAGTTGAACCCTGCCGACTGCCTGAAGACCGCCTTCATTACACCATTCGGAGCCTTCTGCTACCTAACCATGACATTCGGCTTGAGAAATGCCGGTGCCACGTTTTAGCGTTGCATGCAGAAGTGCGTCCTCAAGCAACTCAGCAGAAATTCCCACGTCTATGTAGACGATATTGTGGTGAAGACGGAGAAGCGCGGTACCCTTTTGGAAGATCTCAAGGAAACCTTCGACAATCTATGTCATTTTCAAATCAAGCTCAACCCAGAGAAGTGCGTGTTTGGAGTACCAGCCGGCCAGCTCCTTGGCTTCCTGGTCTCCGAACGCGGCATTGAGTGCAACCCTGTGAAGATCAAGTCCATTGAGAGGATGGAGAGACCCACCCGACTAAGAGACGTTCAGAAGTTCACCGGCTGCTTGGCGTCCATCAGCTGCTTCATCAGCCGGCTGGGCGAGAAGGCCCTTCCCTTGTACCAGCTCATGAAGAAAACCAGTCACTTCGAGTGGAATGACAAGGCGGACGAGGCTTTTCTCCAGCTGAAGAAGATGCTGACCACCCCACCTGTCCTGGCGGCCCCGACTGCAAAAGAGGCCATGTACCTCTACATCGGCGCCACCAGCCGGGTGGTCAGCAGTGTCATGGTAGTAGAGTGCCCAGAGGCCGGCAGGGCATAGCCGGTCCAGAGGCCTATGTATTATTTGAGCGAGGTTCTGTCAACCTCGAAGCAGAATTATCCCCACTACCAGAAGATGTGTTACGGCATGCACTTCGCCGCCAAGAAGCTGAAGCCTTACTTTCAAGAGCACCCAATCACGGTTATCTGCACTGCCCCACTAGCCGAGATCATAGGCAACAGAGATGCATCTGGCCGGGTGGCCAAATGGGCCATCGAGTTGGCCCCTACACCATCTTCTACAGCCACGCACCGCCATCAAGTCCCAAGCACTGGCCGACTTCCTCGCCGACTAGGCCGAGACCCAGTACCTGCCGCCAGTTCCGGACTCCACTCATTGGCGGATGCACTTTGACGGCTCGAAGATGCGCACCGGCTTGGGAGCCAGTGTTGTCCTCACCTCCCCCAAAGGCAACAAGCTCGGATACACACTTCAAATTCAGTTCGCCGCCTCCAACAACGTGGCCGAGTATGAGGCGCTAGTACACGACCTCCGGCTGGCCAAAGAAATCGGCATCCGTCGAATCCTGTGCTACGGCGACTCCGACTTGGTGGTCCAACAGTCATCTGGTGACTGGGACGCCAAGGATGCAAACATGGCAAGTTACCGCTTCCTCGTTCTGCAGCTCAGCGGATATTTTGAGGGGTGCGAGTTCCTTCACGTGCCACGGAACAAAAACGAGCCAGCTGATACCTTGGCACAGATCGGCTCCACCCGTCAAGCAGTACCAGCCGGCGTCTCCCTTTCGTGCCTCCGCAAGCCGTCAATCAAGCCTTCTCCAGAATCTGAGTCCATCTTTGTGTCGGCTGTTCCCGAAGCAGTTGGATCCGACTCAAGAGCTTCAGCAGCCGGCCCGGGGACTTCGGTAGGCGACACAGGGACTGCAGCAGTGGCACCCGGCCCAGGGACTTCACAACCCAGCCCCGGGGCTGCAGCAGCCGGCCCAGGGACTTCACCAAGTGGCTCGGGGACTGCAGCAGTCGCACCCGGCCTAGGGACTTCACAACCCGGCCCGGGTGCTGCAGCAGTCGGCCCGGAGACTTCAACAATGCAGCAAGCGGCGACCGACCCCAACCCGCCACCTCCCAACCCAACCTCCCTAGTACAAGTGGCCATAGTGGTAGTAGAAGAAATTCAAGCACCATCATGGGCACAACCCATCCTCAAGTTTCTGGTGACCAGAGAACTGCCGGCTTGGCCCGGCAAGTGCAGCGCCGAGCAGGAGCATACACGATAGTGAACAGAGAGTTTGTCAGACGTGACGTGACTGGAGTCTTCTAGCGCTGCGTAGAACCAGAGAAGGGCCAAGCAATCCTCAAAGATATCCACCAAGGCGAGTGCGGCCACCACGCGGCCTCCAGATCCCTTGTCGCCAAAGCTTTCTGCCATGGTTTCTTCTAGCCGACTGCCTTGGAAGATGCCAAGGAGTTGGTCAAGCATTGCAAAGGGTGCCAGAAGTTCAGCTCCAAGCAACATCTACTGGCTCCTGCACTTAAGACCATCCCGCTTACCTGGCCTTTTGCCATGTGGGGGCTGGACATGGTGGGACCATTCAAGACAACACGTGGTGGCATGACCCATCTGTTTGTTGCCATGGACAAATTCACCAAGTGGATTAAAGCGAAGCCGATCAAGAAACTCAATGGTCCGACTGCTGTGACCTTCATTGCAGATATCACCGTCCGATACGGTGTGCCACACAACATCATCACAGACAATGGCACGAACTTTGCCAAGGGAGCCTTGGCCCATTTTTGTGCGACACAGGGCATCCGACTGGACTTAGCGTCCGTTGCCCACCCGCAGTCAAACGCCAAGTCGAGCGAGCAAACGGCCTCATCCTCTCCGGCATCAATCCCCGACTGGTCGAGCCACTGGAGCGCTCGGCCGGCTGCTGGATCGATGAGCTGCCGGCCGTCCTCTGGAGCCTCTGCACCACTCCGAACAAATCAACCGGCTTCACTCCATTCTTCCTCGTGTACGGGGCCGAGGCCGTCATCCCAACTGACATTGAGTTCGAATCACCTCGCGTCACCATGTACACAGAGGCGGAGGCGAAAGAAGCAAGAGAAGACGGCGTCAATCTGCTGGAAGAGGGCCAGCTGTTAGCACTCAGCCGGTCCGCCATCTAGCAGGAGAGTCTGCGCCGCTACCACAGTCGGAAGGTCAAGCCAAGATCCTTCCAAGAGGGAGACCTTGTGCTCCGGCTGATCCAGCAAATAGCCAGCCAGCACAAGCTCTTGGCCCCTTGGGAAGGCCCGTTCATCATCAGCAGAGCTTTGGGCAATGACTCCTACTACCTCATCGATGCACAGAAGCCCAGAGCGCGCAAGAGAGATGACTCCGACAAGGAATCGGAGCGCCCATGGAATGCAAATCTCCTCCAAAGATTTTACAGTTGATTCAGTATGTACCACGCTACCTTTTGTATTAAGCGGTAAGACATTGGGTCCCTCGAGGAGCACTCAGGGGCTAACCTTTTTATCTATATGATAATTTTTATGCCTATGAATGTATTATTGCATTATTCTGCCTGGCACCGGGTTCGACCAGTTGGCCCGGGGGCTTGCTGCCTTGTACTATGTCAATGCTACCTACAGTCGGACAAGTAGTGTGCCGGCACATAAGCCCTCTCTTGCCATAAGCCGCAGCTCGCAGAGCGACTGTCCGGCTGGCAAGAGTTAAAGGCAGGAAATGGTGCCCACACGAAAAATAGCTAAGGACCAAAGCATTTCGCATAGGCCAAGCCAGCTCCTCGCCTCGCCGACCGGCTGTTGAGCAGCCGGCCGGCCGGTTTCTAACTTAACTTGCTACGCTCACCCAGCCACAGACCGCAGAGCGACTGTTCGGCTGGCAATACGGTAGCTAAGGGAAGGCGACAAAGGAAAAAGCCAAAGGAGCAGAAAAGCAAGACAAGTCAGAAAACGACAAAGATAATTTCCATAGCAAAAGGCCCTTGGCCAGCATTCAACAGAGTTTGAATACACCCCAGCAGTTGGAACTGCGCAAATCTAACAAGTATGTTCAAAGAGATTACAAAACAGGAAAGAAAGATAACTTGGCCACCTAGGCCGGAGGAGCAGCAGCCGGAACGGAGGGGTCGGCGGAGGTCGAGGCCCCGTGGTGGAACGGTCGCCTGGTTGGTCTCGGCCTAGTCAGCAGCGGCAGCAGTCGGCTCGCCGGTGCACTGTTCGTTGGTCGAGACTTGATCAGGATGAGGCTGGCTGTCGTCCCCATCATCCGGCGCATCGTCTTTGCCGTCCTCGTCCTCCTCCTCCTCACCTTCATCGCTGGAGGCAATCTCCTCCACCGAGTCCTCGCCGTCTTCTGGGTTCAGCCTGAACCAGTTGGGCGGCGCCTCGATGCCCTCCTCGTTTAGCTCGGGGAGGAAGACACTGGTGTCCGTGTACTCGGCGATCTCTGCGGCGCGGTGATAGAGCTCGGGCGCCACCGCCACCAACTCTTCACTGGCTTCGGCACGAATAGTGGCCAACTGGGCTAGGTTCAGCCCAGGGTACCACCCCTTGACAAACTCCAAGGCCCGCCACGCACCTGCCTGGGCTGAGGAGCCCTTCCATGCCTCGAAGCGGCTGATGGCCACCTTTAACCAATCAGAGGTCCGACTGGGGGTGCGTAGATCTGGAGCACCCAGCCAGAGGGCGGAGACCACCTGGGCTCCGGCGCGCTGCAGACGGCAGAGCGCCCGGTGGGCCAGCCGGAGACAAGCTTAGACGGCGAGCAGCTGCTCGGCGAGGGTCCGAGGGGAGTTGGGCACGATTTTTGCTCCAGCCAGCCTTCGCTCGTCGCGGCGAGCCTCGACGGCTTGGCTGGCGGCGACGGGGTGACCAGGGAAATACTCTGCACGAGAAGAAAAAAGAAGTGTGAAGTCAGAAGCCGGCTCATATGACAAGTTGGTAGGCAGAAGAAAGGGAACGACAACTCACCATCAAGCATGTCCTCGATCTCGCCATAGCCGTCGGACAGGGCCTTCTCCCTCTCGACCCAGTTCGAGCGCTGAGTCTCGAACTTGGCCTGGAGGGCCTCCTCCGCATCCTTGAGCTTCTGCACCTCCGCTTGGTGCTGATCCGCCTGGTTAGCCAACATCTTGGCCAGGCGGTGGCGCTCCTGCTCCATCTTGCTGCGCTCCTCCTCCTTGGCGCGCAGCGCGGTTTGAGCTTCCCCAGCTGCTGCTGCAAGGTGGCGTTGGCTCCTGCAGAAGACAAGAAAGAAAAGACAGTCAGCAAATCAACAAAGAAAGAAGTAGTTGCCGGAAGATCCGACCCGACTGCTCAGCAGTCGGCCCGAATCTCGAGGGCTACACCCCGTGGGTGCAGTGGCGCGCCCCCGCGAGAACGAAGAGCGGAGTGCTTACTCCGGCTGTCGGTCAGTTCAGCAGTCCGCTTGTCCAGAGTCCGGACATGGGAGTTGAAAGCGGCTGCGCGGATGTTGTGATAGTCCTGCAGCAAGGACAACAGAAGAAAAAAAGAGAAGGTTAGCACTCGGAACTTACCTTAAGTTCCGAGCCGCCTGCTCAACAGCCAGCCCGGAACTCGGGGGCTACACCCAGTGGGTGCGCTGGCGCGCCCCCACGAAAGAATTCAGGAAAAATTACAAGAATCGGAAACAAGCAATCAAGAGACATACCCGGATGGCGGTACGCGTCGCCAGGAACTCCTTCGTGTACTATTGGAGGGTGGCAGCTTGGGCCTGAAGATGGGCCTGGACGTCATTCGCGGCGTGGTTTAGCACGATCGTCCCGCCTTCGGGAGTCCACTCAGGTGGGGCGGCGCTGCTAGCCTCGGCGTTGGGGGTCGAAGAACTTGTGGCCCGAAAATCCAGCGGCCTTGGCGCTGACGTCGCCTTCTCCGGGCGACGACACCCCGGAGTGCGGACCACCGGAGTTGAGCCCGCCACCAACTCGTTGCCAGCTGGTGGCACCGGTGACACTTCAGGCCGACCGCTTCGCGCGTCAGCAGTCGGCGCGGGCAGAGGCACTTCCGCCCCCAAGATGGTGACGATGTCCCCGCCCCTCTCCATGACCGGCTGCTCGTCGCCGACCCCTCCAGTCGGCACCTGAGTCCCTTGTGCCGGCGGCACGACACGCAGGGGGACCACAAGTTGCGGAGCCTGGCTGTGTGCAGCCTTGTCCGTCTTCGCCTTGGTGACTGCTTCTGCCCGGACCTTGGTCACGGTGTCTGCCTGTGCCTTTGCAGCGCCGTCGGCCTGGGCCTTGGCCGCCCAATCCGCGTCCGCCTGCGCCGCCTTGGCTGCTACCGCCTTCTGCCGTTCCGCCCCCTCCAGTTCCTCGCGCGCCTCCTGCACGTTCCTCTCCGTCGCCTACCGGAGGTCTGCGAGCGGGTCTATCCGGCGGGTGTTGGCGGAGCCCTCCGTACCCCGATGATGGAAGCAGAGGCTGACCGCTCAAGAGAGAGCGGGGAGCAAGACAAGAAGAAATTCAGAAGGAGTTTCGCAGGAAAGACGAAAGGAAAAACGCAAGAAGAGTCAAGCACTTACACGGACACCGTCGGGGGCTGCTTTGGGATCCTCTGGAACTGGGCCGCCTTCGCGGCGGCCTCCTGCCGCTTGGTCGCCGTGGCCGTGTTCCTCGGCTTCTTCGACCGACTGCAGAACAGCGGCTTGGCAGCCTGACGCTTCGGTGCGCCGCCTGGCGCGGTCGGCGCGGCTGACGAGCTCGCGCCCGCCCTGTCAGCGCCATGCGGGCGGCGCGGCTCGTCCTCCTCCTCTTCATCATCCGACCACCCCTCGATGCCGCCTCCTCCGGAGCCGCCTCCTCCTGAGCCGCCTGCTCCGCCACCGCCTCCCGTGGCATCGTCCTCCTCGAAGGAGGCTGCCCCCAAGTCGGGGTCGTCCACGTCACTCACGGTCCAGTCCGGTAGGTACTCTTGGCCCTCCTCCAGGGCGTCTGCTGCCGGCTGGGACGTGAGGATCTGCATCGTAACCGACTGATCAAGCGGCGAAAGCAGAACCCGACAAATAAAAAAGAAAAGAGTTAAGAACTTACCGCGGGCGGCGGGTTCGCGCGGGAGTACGGTCGCTTGCCGAACTGCCACTCTCCCTCCGAGAGTTTGCAGTTCGAGATGAAGTTCACCAGACGGGCCACTGATACGTCTCCAACGTATCTATAATTTTTGATTGCTCCATGCTATATTATCTTTTGTTTTGGACATTATTGGGCTTTATTATTCACTTTTATATTATTTTTGGGACTAACCTATTAACCGGAGGCCCAGCCCAGAATTGCTGTTTTTCCCTATTTCAGAGTTTCACAGAAAAATAATATCAAACGGAGTCCAAATGGAATGAAACCTTCGGGAACGTGATTTTTGGAACGAACAAGATCCAGGAGACTTGGACCCTACGTAAGAGAAGCTTCCAGGAAGCCACGAGGTAGGGGGGCGCGCCTACCCCCCCAGGGCGCGCCCTCCACCCTCATGGGCCCCCTGTTGCTTCACCGACGTACTTCTTCCTCCTATATATACCTACGTACCCCCAAACGATCAGAAACGGAGCCAAAAACCTAATTCCACCGCCGCAACCTTCTGTAACCATGAGATCCCATCTTGGGGCCTGTTCTGGAGCTCCGCCGGAGGGGGCATCCATCACGGAGGGCTTCTACATCAACACCATAGCCCCTCCGATGAAGTGTGAGTAGTTTACCTCAGACCTTCGGGTCCATAGTTATTAGCTAGATGGCTTCTTCTCTCTTTTTGGATCTCAATACAATGTTCCCCCTCTCTCGTGGAGATCTATTTGACGTAATCTTCTTTTTGCGGTGTGTTTGTTGAGACCGATGAATTGTGGGTTTATGATCAAGTTTATCTATGAACAATATTTGAATCTTCTCTGAATTCTTTTATGTATGATTGGTTATCTTTGCAAGTCTCTTCGAATTATTAGTTTGGTTTGGCCTACTAGATTGATCTTTCTTGCAATGGGAGAAGTGCTTAGCTTTGGGTTCAATCTTGCGGTGTCCTTTCCCAGTGACAGTAGGGGCAGCAAGGCACGTATTGTATTGTTGCCATCGAGGATAACAAGATGGTTTTTTTTATCATATTGCATGAATTTATCCCTCTACATAATGTCATCTTGCTTAAGGCGTTACTCTGTTCTTATGAACTTAATACTCTAGATGCATGCTGGATAGCGGTCGATGTGTGGAGTAATAGTAGTAGATGCAGGCAGGAGTCGGTCTACTTGTCTCGGACGTGATGCCTATATAGATGATCATACCTAGATATTCTCATAACTATGCTCAATTCTGTCAATTGCTCAACAGTAATTTGTTCACCCACCGTAAAATACATATGCTCTTGAGAGAAGCCACTAGTGAAACCTATGGCCCCCGGGTCTATCTTCATCATATTAATCTTCCAACACTTAGTAATTTCCTTTGCTTTTATTTTACTTTGCATCTTTATCATAAAAATACCAAAAATATTATCCTATAATATCTATCAGATCTCACTCTCGTAAGTGACCGTGTAGGGATTGACAACCCGTTATCGTGTTGGTTGCGAGGATTTATTTGTTTTGTGTGGGTGCGAGGGACTCGCGCGTAGCCTCCTACTGGATTGATACCTTGGTTCTCAAAAACTGAGGGAAATACTTACGCTACTTTGCTACATCACCCTTTCCTCTTCAAGGGAAAACCAACGCAGTGCTCAAGAGGTAGCAGGAAGGATTTCTTGCGCCGTTGCCGGGGAGGTCTACGCAAAAGTCAACATACCAAGTACCCATCACAAACCCTTATCTCCCGCATTACATTATTTGCCATTTGCCTCTCGTTTTCCTTCCCCCACTTCACCCTTGCCGTTTTATTCACCCTCTCTTTTTCGTTCTCCTCTTTTTCGTTTGCTTGTCGTTATGGCTAGTGCCTTATCCACTCCGTTGTCCCCTGAGTTTGAAGTCTTTCACTTCAAACAAAGACAAGGAGAAAACTTAAAAGATGCCTGGTTGAGAATAATGGAGTCGTATCGTAATTGTACCTTTGAAGTGAACCTGAGAATTTTGCTTCGCAATTTTTATGTTGGATTAAATATGTCTCATAGACAACTCTTGGATTGCGTTGCCAAAGGCAATTTTATTGTAATTGATCCCCATATTGCGCTTGAAGTTATAGAAGGTATAGTGGGAGCACGACCTCAACAAAAGGGGCCTCATCCTACCCAGGAAGAGACACAAGTTTTTGAAAAAATTTGTGAAGTAACTAAGATTTTACAAAAGTCCCTTGAACCTCTTCAGAACGTTAGCGGAAATATTCACCGCATGAATATGTTGATTACTCTTTGCAATAAGCGGTTGGATTCTTTAGATCTAAAAATTTCAGAATATGAAGGGAAACGTAAAGAACCTCCCGGATTTGAGCTTGATTCCTCTAAAAAGTTGAAAACCAAAGATGTCAATACCTAGATCTATCCTTGCTTTTATGCCTAGCTAGGGGCGTTAAACGATAGCGCTTGTTGGGAGGCAACCCAATTTTATTTTTAGTTTTTTTGCTTTTTGCTTCTGTTTAGGAATAAATCTTTGTTCTAGCCTTTGGTTAGATGTGTTTTTATGTTTTAGTTAGTGTTTGTGCCAAGTTAAACCTATAGGATCTTCTTGGATGATAGTTATTTGATCTTGCAGAAATTTCCAGAAACTTTCTGTTCACGAAAATAAACCATAGAGAAGTTGGAATACAGTAGGTTTAACACCAATATAAATAAAGAATGAGTTCATTACAGTACCTTGAAGTGGTCTTTTGTTTTCTTTCGCTAACGGAGCTCACGAGATTTTATGTTGAGTTTTGTGTTGTGAAGTTTTCAAGTTTTGGGTGAAAGATTTGATGGATTATGGAACAAGGAGTGGCAAGAGCCTAAGCTTGGGGATGCCCATGGCACCCCCAAGATAATCTAAGGACACCATAAAGCCAAAGCTTGGGGTTGCCCCGGAAGGCATCCCCTCTTTCGTCTACTTCCATCGGTAACTTTACTTGGAGCTATATTTTTATTCACCACATGATATGTGTTTTGCTTGGAGCGTCTTGTATGATTTGAGTCTTTTCTTTTTAGTTTACCACAATCATCCTTGCTGGACACACCTTTTGAGAGAGACACACATGATTTGGAAATTATTAGAATACTCTTTGTGCTTCACTTATATCTTTTGAGTTATATAGCTTTGCTCTAGTACTTCACTTATATCTTTTAGAGCACGGTGGTGGATTTGTTTTATAGAAACTATTGATCTCTCATGCTTCACTTAGATTATTTTGAGAGTCTTGAATAGCATGGTAATTTGCTTAAATAATCCTAATATGCTAGGTATTCAAGATTAGTATAAACTTTCTTATGAGTGTGTTGAATACTAAGAGAAGTTTGATACTTGATGATTGTTTTGAGATGTGGAGGTAATAATATCAAAGTCGTGCTAGTTGAGTAGTTGTGAATTTGAGAAATGCTTGTGTTGAAGTTTGCAAGTCCCGTAGCATGCACGTATGGTAAACAGTATGTAACAAATTTGAAACATGAGGTGTTCTTTGATTGTCCTCCTTATGAGTGGCGGTCGGGGACGAGCGATGGTCTTTTCCTACCAATCTATCCCCCTAGGAGCATGCGCGTAGTGCTTGGTTTTTGATGACTTGTAAATTTTTGCAATAAGTATGTGAGTTCTTTATGACTAATGTTGAGTCCATGGATTATACGCACTCTCACCCTTCCATCATTGCTAGCCTCTTCGGTACCGTGCATTGCCCTTTCTCACATTGAGAGTTGGTGCAAACTTCGCCGGTGCATCCAAACCCCGTGATATTGTGACACCCAAAATTTTATTTGGATTTTTCAAAAAAAAATTATTTGACTTGAGGGAGGTGATTTAATTTTTTTTATAAAAGAACCCTCCCTGTCAAATCATTTTTTTTGTGGCAAGAGTTTTAATTGGATTCACCCAAGACTTGTTTTGATCTTGGAGGTTCTTGTTTTTATTTGGACTCAAACCAAAATGCTTTTCCCTTGGGAAAAAGGCCTTTTGAAAATCTCTTTGAAAATGCACTATGGCTTTTGGATAAATCCTTTGCCACTTTCAACAATTCTCTCTTTCCATGGCCTTAGTGCAAATCCACTCTCCTAAACCTTCCCTCATCTTTGGATCATGATTTGCATCAAATCCAGCAGGTTGAACCTCCTCCTTCCATTTAAATCATATTCAAACAAATTTCTGTCTTCTATTCTAGCCATTGGTGATTTACAAAGGAACTCCACTTCCTGTTTTGATTTTTGCCCCCAAACCTTTTTCCCTTCCTAGTCCCTTGAACCCTCAACCAAGATCCATGAAGATCCACTGGTCTTCAGTTCAAATTTTTCAAACTACACTTGCTGCAAGTTTGGACCAGTTTTGTCAAATTTGGTGAAATTCATTCAAATCCTTCTCCAAAAATTCTGAGTAAAATCAGGCAGTCCCTGGGTGCATTGAGTGGTCACCTCACCAAGTACCAGCTCCAGAATTTTTTTCTGCTTGCCTAATCATTTTGTCGAACACCTGCAGTGCTTTGTCAATATCAAGTTCAGAGATTCAGAAATTCAGTTCAGTGCCCTACTGTCGTTTTCTTCAGAGCATGTTGTCGATCTCGACAGTGCCGCGTTGGCGCCTTGCTCCCCGTCCCCTCCTCCTTGTTCCTGCTCCGCACGAACGCCTGGCAGCTTGCAGACGTCGGCGACGAGCAGCAGGAGGTGCGCCGCCCCGTGACCGACGCCAGCGGCGGCTTTGCGGCCGCCAGAGAGAGGCGCGGCGCTGACGGCGCCACCCAGCGCCGCCCAAGCCACTGGAGGTCGCCGCGTGGCCTTCCACTCCCCAGAACGCGCTGCCACTCTCGTCGTGAACCGCTGGGCGCGGAGCGCGCTCTCTGCCGCCGCCGTGCCCGTGCGGCCACCCCACCGTGGACCGGCACCGTTACGCCAAGACCGACCCGGATTAGCGGGGGAATGACACCAGTAACTTCCACTGATGCTGCCTAGCCACTCAAACCCCCTACTCAATCACTGCCTCGCCGTAATCGCTCGCCGGAGATTCTCCGTTCACGGCCACCCTCTCGATCCGCCTATAAATAGAGGCCCCGAGCTTCAACTCGAACCCACACCACCTCTGCACTCCACCTAGAGCACGCCTAGCCACTGGAAGAGCCCCGAGGAGGTCTCCTTCCTCGACTCCGGCCGCCGCGACCCGCCACGGGATCCAGCTCGATTCGCTCCCGTGCGTGCGTCTCTGCCTCCCATCTCTTGCCAGTAGCTCCCCTATGCATCCACTCTTCTGACCCGCGCTTCAATTCGAAGTTTGCAGCCCTCCACCGGAGTTCTCCACCATCACCCGAGCCGCCGTCCGCCGGAGAAAGTGTCGCCGTCGACGTGGTGCTCCCCGTTGGTCGAGTCCACCACCCACCGACGCGGAAGAACACGCTGAAGCTCTTGGTACACTCCGATCTCCCTGTCTCGCCGTGGTTCGACGCCGGCGACCACCGCAGCCTTCGGGCGCCGGCGAGATTTAAACCTGACATGTGGGACCCCCCCTGTCAGCCTCTCTTCTGTCCCCCCCCCGCGAAACGTTTTCTGTTGGCGCCTTCGGGCAAATACGCTTTCCCTTTGAGCTTGCGCGTTTCTATTCGAAGCGTTTTCTGTTTTCTCAGTTTAAACCCTGGAACTTTTCTGTTTCATTACAGATGAGTCCCTGGACAGAAACCTTTATAACTTTTTGATAAAAAGTGATCTTGGAGTGATTATTTTTCTGACAGTCTTAAAATTTTGTCTAGTTTTTTATGAGATATATTTGGAAATTTTTTTGGAGAAGTTTTTATGCACGCGTTGGTTTTCACGTTAGTGCCCGTTTTCGTTATGCCGTAGGTTCCGGGAGAGGTGACGGAGCCGCGAACTTCGCCGAGCTAGACTCCGACTTCTTCGAACCAGGCAAGCATGTTTGAACCTTTGATATGATAGGTGTTTTGCATGTTTGCATGACAGCTTGTGCGTGGCATATGAGTGTCAGTGAGTACCTCGTTGCTTGTGAGGCAACTACCCGCATTTTCCAAAGTCGCGATGATCTCTGGTGAGAGATGGCCTAATCATGTGGTGACATGAAGGGCAGCAAGGTGGTACTGTTGTAGCATACCAGCCTTGCATCATCCGACGAATTCCGACGTTAACGTGGACGGAGTCACGTTATCGTTCTTTTCCCCTCCGTGCTGCCACATGTTTCATTTGCCAGGATGCGGTTTAGTAAGTTGGTAACCTCTTTCCGTGTACACACCAAACAGAGGGGCCGGGATGATGGTTCCTTGGCCCAGGATTAAAGCCAGTCATCCGGTCAGGGGGCATGGGTGTTTCCGGTTGGGACCGAGAGGGAGGGCACCCCCTTAGAGCGCGCGTATAGAAATTTGATCCCATGCTACGCGAGGTTGTAGCCTCCCCGTCTCAAGGTTTTTATTGAACGTTGCCGAGGGTGATCCCTGGCTTCGGAATGTTGAATGGGTGTGTACTGGTTAGACGTGTTTCTTCCAAAACACCGTAAACGGAACTAGTCCCCGTGACTACTGTAATCCGTTGGCTGTGGTTAAGTACAAACTCTGCAGAGTCAAATTCTTCCAAGTCATCGTATCCATCATCAAGTAGTGAAATCAGTATACCCATATCTATCCGCGTGGAAAACTTGTCCCCAGTGAACAAGCTCAAGTGGTAAACCCAGTTTAATTATTATTACTGTGGATGGACTAACCTTATATTTGTCTCGTACTTGTAATAATTTATAATCTCGAGCTACTGAATTATTGAGCTACAATATAAGCCCTTTATGTGATGTCGCTCAGACGTCCGACTGTGGGATGTTCGTCTTTTATTTTTTTAAGCCCTTTATGTGGTGTCGCCTTGACGCCCGACTGCGGCATTATTATTCTTGCAGTTTCCTCTCGAGGAGTCATTCAGACACTCGTTTGGCACCCAGTATTTATTATCTCTATGTCTGAACGCACTGATTAATCTGTTCGTATGCTTCATGTTTGCATTTGTTATATCTCATGTCCGAACTATCTTGCGAGTACTTTCATAGTACTCACCTGGCGTTGATTTGGCCAGATGTTGACGAAGGCGATCTCTTGGATGAAGAGTTTGATAGTGCGTCCGACGCCTAGAGGAGTCCCAGTCAGTCCTGTGCGATCTTGGATTTTGGTCACTTGTATCGTATACGCTTCCGCCACCCGCAATAAGTCTCCTCCAGCCTCACTCCGACGCTCGAAGAGCTGTAGTTTTCAGGAGTCACATCACCCACTCCGCTGTGATTTTTTTCACCACCGTTGTTATCGTGAGTTAGTAGTTATGCCACCCTATCCGCCGTTATGTTTTATCGGCGTGTCTGTAATAAATTATTGAGCAGTCTCCGCTCAACCTTGTATTATATTCAGTACTCCTGGTATTTTTCTTCTGTGACCAAGATATTGTCTACCAGTGAGAAGGGATTCTTCTGCACTGGTCCGTAAAAGGGATTGATCTCTCAATAAATATTTTATTGAAAAACCGGTCGTGACAGATATGATACGCTCTTTCACACATAAACCTCCTTATATCTTCCTCAAAACAGCCACCATACCTACCTATTATGGCATTTCCTCAAAACATTCATCATTGTCATATTGCTTAGCATGATCATGTAGTTGACATAGTATTTGTGGCAAAGCCACTGTTCATAATTCTTTCATACATGTCACTCTTGGTTCATTGCAAATCCCGGTACACCGCCAGAGGCATTCATATAGAGTCATACTTTGTTCTAGTATCGAGTTGTAATCATTGAGTTGTAAATAAATAGAAGTGTGATGATCATCATTTTCTAGAGCATTGTCCCAAGTGAGGAATAAAAAAAAGAAAGGCCATAAAAAAAGAGAAGGCCCAAAGAAAATGAGAGAAAAAGAGAGAAGGGACAATGTTACTATCCTTTACCACACTTGTGCTTCAAAGTAGCACCATAATTTTCATGATAGAGAGTCTCTTGTTTTGTCACTTTCACATACTAGTGGGAATTTTTCATTATAGAACTTGGCTTGTATATTCCAACAATGGGCCTCCTCAAGTGCCCTAGGTCTTCGTGAGCAAGCAAGTTGGATGCACACCCACTTAGTTTCTTTTGTTGAGCTTTCATACACATTTATAGCTCTAGTGCATCCGTTGCATGGCAATCCCTACTCCTTGCATTAACATCAATCGATGGGCATCTCCATAGCTCATTGATTAGCCTCGTTGATGTGAGACTTTCTCATTTTTTGTCTTCTCCACATAACCCCCATCATCATATTCTATTCCACCCATAGTGCTATGTCCATGGCTCGCGCTCATATATTGCGTGAAAGTTTATAGGTTTGAGATTACTAAAGTATGAAACAATTGCTTGGCTTGTCGTCGGGGTTGTGCATGATGAGAGCATTCTTGTGTGACGAAAATGGAGCATGACTAAACTATATGATTTTGTAGGGATGAACTTTCTTTGGCCATGTTATTTTGAGAGGACATAATTGCTTAGTTAGTATGCTTGAAGTATTTTTATTTTTTATGTCAATATGAACTTTTATCTTGAATCTTTCGGATCTGAATATTCATACCACAATTAAGAAGAATTACATTGAAATTATGCCAAGTAGCACTCAGCATAAAAAATTCTGTTTTTTTATCATTTACCTACTCGAGGACGAGTAGGAATTAAGCTTGGGGATGCTTGATACGTCTCCAACGTATCTATAATTTTTGATTGCTCCATGCTATATTATCTTTTGTTTTGGACATTATTGGGCTTTATTATTCACTTTTATATTATTTTTGGGACTAACCTATTAACCGGAGGCCCAACCCAGAATTCCTGTTTTTTGCCTATTTCAGAGTTTCGCAGAAAAAGAATATCAAATAGAGTCCAAACGGAATGAAACTTCGGGAACGTGATTTTTGGAACGAACAAGATCCAGGAGACTTGGACCCTACGTAAGAGAAGCTTCCAGGAAGCCACGAGGTAGGGGGCGTGCCTACCCCCCAGGGTGCGCCCTCCACCCTCGTGGGCCCCCTGTTGCTCCACCGACGTACTTCTTCCTCCTATATATACCTACGTACCCCCAAACGATCAGAAACGGAGCCAAAAACCTAATTCCACCGCCGCAACCTTCTGTACCCACGAGATCCCATCTTGGGGCCTGTTCTGGAGCTCTGCCGGAGGGGGCATCCATCATGGAGGGCTTCTACATCAACACCATAGCCCCTCCGATGAAGTGTGAGTAGTTTACCTCAGACCTTCGGGTCCATAGTTATTAGCTAGATGGCTTCTTCTCTCTTTTTGGATCTCAATACAATGTTCTCCCCCTCTCTCGTGGAGATCTATTCGATGTAATCTTCTTTTTGCGGCGTGTTTGTTGAGACCGATGAATTGTGGGTTTATGATCAAGTTTATCTATGAACAATATTTGAATCTTCTCTGAATTCTTTTATGTATGATTGGTTATCTTTGCAAGTCTCTTCGAATTATCAGTTTGGTTTGGCCTACTAGATTGATCTTTCTTGCAATGGGAGAAGCGCTTAGCTTTGGGTTCAATATTGCGGTGTCCTTTCCCAGTGACAGTAGGGGTAGCAAGGCACGTATTGTATTGTTGCCATCGAGGATAACAAGATGGGTTTTTTTATCATATTGCATGAATTTATCCCTCTACATAATGTCATCTTGCTTAAGGCGTTACTCTGTTCTTGTGAACTTAATACTCTAGATGCATGCTGGATAGCGGTCGATGTGTGGAGTAATAGTAGTAGATGCAGACAGGAGTCGGTCTACTTGTCTCGGACGTGATGCCTATATACATGATCATACCTAGATATTCTCATAATTATGCTCAATTCTGTCAATTGCTCAACAGTAATTTGTTCACCCACTGTAAAATACTTATGCTCTTCAGAGAAGCCACTAGTGAAACCTATGGTCCCCGGGTCTATCTTCATCATATTAATCTTCCAACACTTAGTAATTTCCTTTGCTTTTTAATTTGCTTTTATTTTACTTTGCATCTTTATCATAAAAATACCAAGAATAGTATCCTATCATATCTATCAGATCTCACTCTCATAAGTGACCGTGTAAGGACTGACAACCCCTTATCGCGTTGGTTGCGAGGATTTATTTGTTTTGTGTAGGTGCGCGGGACTCGCGCGTAGCCTCCTACTGGATTGATACCTTGGTTCTCAAAAACTGAGGGAAATACTTACACTACTTTGCTGCATCACCCTTTCCTCTTCAAGGGAAAACCAACGCAGTGCTCAAGAGGTAGCAGCCACCTCCGCGTCCGGTATCTCCTTGGTGCACATCCGACACGGGTCTCGATGCCCGCTCATCCGGCTGATCGTGTGAGGCCGGAACTGGAGCGGGAGCACCCGGCGCACCACGAGGGCGATCAGGAGGTCCGAAGCCTCGAGGCCCTCCGACTCCGTCATCTCCTTGAGCCGGGCAATGGCGGCAGTGGAGTTGGCCGACAGAGTCTTTGGCTTGAAGGACCAGTTGGTGCGGGCCTCAGTCGGCGGGCCGGCTTTATAAGCCGGCAGGTTGATGAAGTCCTATTCCAGACGGACGTTCTTCACGTAGAAGTATGACCTTTGCCACAACTTGACCGACTATGTCAAGCTAACGACCGGGAAGCAGTTCCCGGCACCTGGACGTCGCACCGCGATGAAGGCACCGCACTGGGCTGCCTCCCCCATGACAGCAGTGCCGAGTTTGGTGTAGAAGAACTCCCCCTAGAGCTCGAGGGTGGGGGGAACGCCGAGGTAACTCTCACAGAGGGTGACAAAGGCGGACAGCAACACCACCGTGTTTGGTGTGAGGTGGTGCGGCTGGAGGCGACAGAAGTGAAGAAAGTCATGGAGGAAGTCGCTCGCCGGCAGACCGAGGCCGCGGATGAAGTGCGACCGAAAGACGACGCGCTCGCCTTCCTGCGGTGCTGGCGAGATCTCCGTTTTGGGCGGAGGAGGCGCCCGTACGTAGTTCTCGCCGGGCAGCCGCCGCGTCTGGCGGAGGAAGGTGATGTGGTCCTCATGGATGTTCGAGCCGTCCCAGTCACCGACCCGCGCCATGAGGGCTTGAGCTCAGCGGAGGCGCGGAACGACGGCGGGTGAGCGGACCCGCGACGGAGCAGCAATGCTGCGGGGGAGATGCGCTCGACAACGGTGAACTGCGGCAGCACTTCGGCAAGATACGGGAGTGCGGTAGCAGCAGTGAAGAAGAGGGAGGAAGAAGGCAGAGGAGGGCGCGTGTGCGTCTGCCGCCCCCTCCTCCTCCTACTTATAGGCCCAGGCCGCGGAGCCGAGGGGGCGAGAACGTGGGGGTCCTGGGATTAACTGTGCCCACGAACCCGCTTTAACCGTGCGGTAACGACGTGTAGTTACTGCGCCGTGGGATCCCAATCGTTCGCCTCGGCCGACCAGATCTGCGCGCGTGCCGAGGCCCGATAGTGGCGGGCCCCAGCCTGCAGTGATGTCCTGTCGCGCACGTGGGCTGGCAGCCCGGCCCGGCCAGCTGGCGCCGCGTGGCGCACTGGCAGCGGGCGGCAAGTCTGGCGCCTGGCTCCCGCCACGACGTTTCGAAATCACCAGGCGGTCCGCCTGGTCGCGACCGGCTCCTCCCAGTCGGCGCTTCGGAAGACGGACAAAGCAAGTTCACCAGATCACTCGGAGTAGGAAGCTGCTAAGGCTTCTCGCCTTCTCAGCAGCGGCGCCCCACCAGCTTCGGGGACTACTGTCGGAGTAAACGACCACGGGTAGCGTCATTTGCTCCTCATGGCGATTCAAGACATCGGGGCCGGCTGCGCCCCTCAAGCCTTAAGGAGGAAGAGCCGCCTTCTTGGGACCGGCCGTTCCAAGCGGCCGGCTGCTAGAAGGCGGCGGTCCTCAGAAGAAAGCCATGAGACGGGCCGACTCCTAGCAGGCGGCCTCGATAGAAGCCGTCTCCTAGCAGGCGGCCCCTCACGCCCTCGAAGTTAGCACCCACATAATTACGACGGGACGGGCGTGGCTACAGCACAGCCTGCCACCCCCGAATCCTGGGCAGAGCGTGGCCACAGTGCAGCATACCGGGCGGACATCCCTCGCCCGGCGCGGCACTGTTGCCACGTAGCTCGTGACATCACTCATGGCAGAGAATGCCATGCTTCCACTACGGGCTGTCAGTACGGCCCGTAGGCGGTGGGCCCTACCTGTCCGTGAGAAGCCAGAAGGTGGCGAGCCCGGACCAATCGGCGCAGGGGGAGGCCGACTCCCAGCAGGTGGCCCTCCCCCTCCCTCAAAGTCTGGGCGCCATTAATCAGAAGAGACGGGGAGTGGCTACAATGAACGCCCGTCAGGCGGCGGTACTGTAGCTATGCCTCCTCCGTCAAATCACACATCATCAGTGGCATTGCCACAGTACTAAGCAGCCGGCAGGACCCGCAAGCGGTGGGCGCGGCTTGTCGGTGAAGTACGAGACAACCGGCGGGCCCCAGCGGCTGGCGGAGAAGCTGGTGACCGTAGACACTGACAGCCGGGTCCTACACCCGGCCAGATTACCTTTGTACCCCTGGGGGTAGGCCTATATAAACAACCCAGGGCACCCATGCAAAGGGTTCAGACCTTAGTCCACACACACACGTATAGAGAGAGGAAGCTAGGGCTAGCCTTGTTCTTCTTCCCCCTCTAGAGAAACAGCTCAAGGAGCAAGCTTGTAGCCACCATTGTTGCTTGAGGGATCATGCGGAGACCCCGCAGAGCAGGAGTAGGGGTGTTATCTCCTAGGAAAGCCCCGAACCTGGGTAAGATTCGCCGGCGGGCATGTTTGCGCCTTATCCCGTTTCCAGGCACCGGTGACGTATTATTAGCCCCCTCCATGATAAGCCACCCGTTGGCATATGTCGCACGACACCCCCGACAGGGGCGCTATCCCCGACGGTTTCTGGGTCGTGTGGGAAGGAACCCCCTATCGCCCACACTCACTTGGCGACGGTTCCAAATGCCGTGACGGAAAGGGGTTAAAAACCGTTTGTTTAGGACCAACGTTTACCAGTGAGTGGGTTGCACTCTGAGGTGATTCCAGTCGGTATCTTCTTTCTATCTTCATAGTCCTTGGCCTCTTGTGTAGTAGTCCTTGGGTAGGGCATATAGGTCAGGCCCAAGACCCCACCCTAGGTACATGTCATCATCATTAGCCCCCGAATGGATCGAGGACCGAGTGAAGAAAGATTGAAGTTGAATTCGACCCGACTGAATGTCTCAGAGACGCTTTTTTGGGGGTCTGAAAGTATGCTGGTAGTTTAACCCTTCGTCAGTCGCCTTGACCGATTCTGGCTTCTTGAACTTCCAAGCGAAATAAGTAGTATAGCATCGACCAGATTGGATTTGGATATCTCTTGACGTGATCGACTGATTCGCTGGACCCGGATTCTGCAGGATTCGAAATTTGGAGAAGCGCGCGGGCCGGCCGCAGTGCGGTAAGCGGGTCAAGTGGGGAGGGACTCCTCGAACCACGCTTCACCTTTTTCGCCACGTATCGGACTGGCGCTGGTTGCGGGATGCACTGAGATTGCGCGGGCCCACGAGTCAGTCACTCGGACGCGCGGGTATAAAGGGCGATGCGGCCGATGTGTGCAACAGTGCCCACCATTTTTCCCATTTCTCCCTCGTCTCTCTGCCTCACCCACCCCAGTGCAGCGCCGCTCCGCTCGTTCCCGTCGACCACCTCAGAGATGGCAAAGGACAAGACGAGGGCCCTAGAGCACGCCAAGAAGACGACCAAGGGCAGGAAGACGGCCAAGGGGCCGACCTCGCGATCCACTCTGCTGCCGGGATGGATCCAAGGGGATTGGAGCCCCTCGTTGGTCTCGGAGGAAGATCTAGAGGGTCTCATTGCCGACGGCCTGCTGGCGTCCGGATCTTGGAGATTGCCGGAGGGAGAATCTAAGCCTGCGCCGCGCGACAGCGAGCAGGTTCTGCTTCTGACTCACATGGAAACGGTTTCTCTCTGCCTCCGCATCCATTCTTTTGTGGATTCTTGAATTTCTTTGGTGCTCAGATCCATCACTTTCCTCCAAACACCATCTAGTACCTTGCTACATTTGTTTCGATGTGCGAAAACTTCCTCGGGTGCCATCCTCATTGGGGCCTGTTCAAGCACATCTTCACTTGTCGATCCCAGTCGGTCAAGAAAGCCAACCCGACTGATGAGAAAACCCGACTGATGTGTGGGGGTTTAGGCATCCAAATGAGGGGTGGGAGTGCTTTCCCATCCATGACTTTTCCCGAGTCAGTTTGAGGGTGGCAGTCGACCTGGTTTCATTGTAAGGATGTTCCGACTCCTGGTGCGTCGACTGGTCTTCCCCCTTTCTCTCTGGAGAGACTCCGCGCCCCCGTTCGTAGAACGTTGAAGAGGAGGAGAAGGGCGAGGTGGCGATCTTGGTCGAAGCAGTCCTTGAGCTGATCCGAGGTGGAGTGACGGGCCTGGACCTGCTGGAGGTGTTCCTTAGTCGGTGCATCCAACACTTGCAAGCGCGCGACCACCCCATGTGGATGTACTCGGGCCCGAGTGACACTTCCAGGATTCATCCAGAAGAGTTCGACAAGGATACCGTGGCTCAAGAGCATCACTGGAGCCCGGGACAACCCTCGTGGAGCCAAGCGCATCCAACATTTTGACACCGAGCATCCCCCAGGAGAGGTGAGACATAGCTTGTCGAGTGAATCATTTTTGTTTTCAATATGCAACTGAATCAGAGCCTGACTGATCTTGAAATCCATATATTGCAGGTATTTCACGCAGATGCACTCGCCCATGCCGAACGGGGAGCAATTCGCTGGCGGGGCGGAAAGCGAGGGCGGAAGTGCTGACTTCGACTATGTTGACAATAGTGAAGATGACAGTGACAACTCCGACGATAGCGAACAGGTCTAGTCACCACCGCGCACTGAGCGCCGCACCAAGCAGACCCAAGATCCGGCGGCTGGCCAGAGCAAGGTTGCGATGTCGAGTGCCAGGACCCAGAAGCGCACTCAAACTCCAACTCCCGATCCAACTGAGAAAACTGCCAAGCAAGCCAAGGTTGCACCGCCCAAGCCGCGGAAGGCCCTACCCAGGATAAAGGTCACCGTGCCTATTGCTTCAACGTGAGTGTTTCTTCTTTTCCCCCTTCATTGCTATCGTAGACCTTAATGTTTTATTTGACCGACTGGAATTCTGAATCTCAGGGCTGCTACTTCCGGGATGTCGCATATGGAGA
Source organism: Triticum aestivum (assembly GCF_018294505.1). Lineage (NCBI taxonomy): Eukaryota > Viridiplantae > Streptophyta > Magnoliopsida > Poales > Poaceae > Triticum > Triticum aestivum. The sequence continues at coordinate 94,295,986 of NC_057814.1, read as the reverse complement.
TCGATGATGAGCAGGCTGATACGTCTCCAACGTATCTATAATTTATGAAGTATTCATGTTATTATATTATCCATCTCGGATGTTTAATGGGCTTTACTATGAACTTTTATATCATTTTTGGGACTAACCTATTAACCCAGAGCCCAGTGCCAGTGTAATGCCCAGATAATTAGGCTACAATAAAAATCTCCTAATGATGAAATGTCATCTCTGATTACTGTTGCTAATCTCTCGTTACTTCAAAACCCGTTCAAAAGTCAAATTCAAAATATGTCAAACAACAAAAGTTTTCAAAAGTTGAAACAAAAATGTTCGGACAGTGCCAAATATGGCATAGGTAATTATGGTGTAGAAGACACAATTTTATAAAATACTTAAGTTCCCTAAATTAGATAAAACAAAAAAGGAAAAGAAATAAAAGAAAAGAAAATAAGCAGAAGAAAAAAGAAAAAAGAAAAAAGAGAAAAGGACCCCCACTGGACCAGACGGCCCAGCTCATAGCCAGGCCGGCCCACCTGGCCCATCCGGCCGACCCAGCCCGTTCCCCCGGTCTCTCTCTCCCCTTCCCTGTTCCTCCGACCAGGGTCGGAACAGGGGCGCATCCCCGCCCGGCCGCCTCGCCGGCACCGACGCCGGGAGGAGATAAGGCCGCCACGCCCTCGCCTCCTCGATCCCATTCCCACTCGCCCCCGCTCTCCCCCTCGGTCCCTGCGTCTCCCTCTTCCATCAGATCCACCTCGCCGCTCCTCACTCTCCGCCATGGCCGAGCGCCTTCCTCGCCGCCGCTCGCAGTAGACGCGACCACCGTCGTCCGTTCGTCGGCCCTGCAAGTCCTATCGCTCCGCCGTGGTCCTCTGCTTCCACTACGCCGCTGGATCGAGCCCCGGACCCCCTCGCATCACCGCATTCGTCTTCTTCTCCGGCTCGGCCAATGCGTCGTCCTCGCCTTCAATCTACGCCGCCGGTCCTCCCCGAGCCCTCTGCCCAGACCCCACGCTCCCCTGGTGAGCCTCTGCGCCGGATGCGCCCTCCCCTGCCTCCTCTGATCACCGGTAGCGCCCGTTCCACGCTCACCCAAACACGCCGCCACCTGGCCTCATCGCCGGCGTGGCCACGGTGACCATTTGGTCCCATGCGTGCCACCGTTCCGCTTCTCGCGTCGAGTAGGCACCGTAGGAACCTCGCGCAGCTCGCTTTGCGCCCCGTAGCACCGTCCCCGTACCTCGCCCGGAGAACCTCGCCGCTGATGAGCTCGATGCGCCCAGCTCCGGCCACCGCAGCCTCCGCCACCATCACAGATCGCTCCGCCGTCGTCTTGCCGTTCGAACGAGCCCGGCCGCGCCCTAAATGGTTCGGTGTGGACGAATCCCATAGCTCTCCCGATCGCTCCGCCGTTGGAATGGTCGCCGGAGTTAGCTCGGACGCGTCTCCGACGGGTGCCGAGCTGGCACCCACGTGGCACCGCCTCGTGCCACTGACTGGTGGGCTCAGGGCCCGCCTTTGACCAGTTGACTTGGGTCAACGCTGACGTGGCCGCCCCCTGTGTCTATGACATGCGGGCCCCACGCCATAAACAAACAAAAATAAATAGATAAATTGCTAATTAATTAAATTAATTAATAAAGACCTTAATCTCTCACTGACTACTGGGCCCAACTCGCTAATTAGGTTAGTTAGTTTAAAATAACTCTGTTAGTTAGCACTGTCACTGACATGTGGGTCCCAATGGACCCACCTGTCTGGTTTGACTAGTCAACCGACCAGTTGACCCGCTGACATCACTCTATTGTCATGCTTGTGTCATCGTTCACTGTTCTGGATAATGTCGGATTTAAATAAATAATTAAAATTAGAAAATGATTAAATCTTTAGAAAATCATATAAAATAATACGTAACTCGGATGCAAATACTTTCTACATGAAAGTTGCTCAGAATGACGAGACGAATCCGGATACGCAGCCCGTTCGTCCACCACACATCCCTAACCTATCGAACTCGCAACTTTCCCCCTCCGGTTCATCTGTGCGGAAACGCGAAACACCGGGAATACTTTCCCGGATGTTTCTCCCCTTCGCCGGTATCACCTACTACCGCTTTGGCACACCTAGCATCACGCTTTGTCATGTCATGCATCGTCATGCATTTGTTTGCATTGTATTTATTGTTTCTTCCCCCTCTTCTCTCGCTAGACACCGAGACCGACGCCGCTGCTACCTAGTATGACTACGGTGTTGACGACCCCTCCTTCTCGGCTGAGCTTCCAGGCAAGCCCCCCCTTGATCACCAGATATCGCCTATTCTACTCTCTACTGCTTGCATTCGAGTAGTGTAGCATGTTACTGTTTTCCGTTAATCCTATCCCGATGCATAGCATGTCCTTGCTACTACTATTGTTACCATTACCTGCAATCCTACCTGCTTAGTATAGGATGCTAGTATTCCATCTGTGGCCCTACATTCTTGTCCATCTGCCTTGCTATACTATTGGGCCGTGATCACTCGGGAGGTGATCACGGGTATATAATTATATACTTTACATGATACCTGTGGTAACTAAAGTCGGGTCGGCTCGTGGAGTACCTGCGAGTGGATCTTTGTGGCGGAGCGACAGTGCAGGTTGAGACTACCTAGGAGAGAGGTGGGCCTGGCCCTGGTCGGCGTCCGCGGTTACTTCAAAATAACACGCTTAACGAGATCTTGGTACTTGATCTAAGTCTGGCCACTGGCCTATACGCACTAACCAACTACCCGGGAACAGTTATGGGCACTCGGCGTCGTGGTATCAGCCGAAGCCTTCGTGACATCAGCGACTGAGCGGCGCGCGTCGGATTGGACTGGAACGCCTACTCTTGTATAAGGGAGGCTAGGTCTGCTTCCGGCCACGTACGCAACGTGCAGGTGTGCAATGGGCGATGGGCCTAGACCCCTGCGCCATAGGATTTACACCGGCGTGCTGACCTCTCTGTTGTGCCTAGGTGGGGCTGCGACGTGTTGATCTTCCGAGGCCGGGCATGACCCAGGAAAGTGTGTCCGGCCAAATGGGATCGAGCGTGTTGGGTTATGTGGCGCACCCCTGCAGGGAAGTTTATCTATTCGAATAGCCGTGTCCCTCGGTAAAAGGACGACCCGGAGTTGTACCTTGACCTTATGACAACTAGAACTAGATACTTAATAAAGCACACCATTTCAAGTGCCAGATACAACCCGGTGGTCACTCTCTAACAGGGCGACGAGGAGAGGATCGCCGGGTAGGAGTATGCTATACGATGCTACTTGGTGAACTTACCATCTACTCTCTTCTACATGCTGCAAGATGGAGGCTGCCAGAAGCGTAGTCTTCGATAGGATTAGCTATCCCCATCTTATTCTGGCATTCTGCAGCTCAGTCCACTGATATAGCCCCTTTACACAGATACCCATGCATATGTAGTGTAGATCCTTGCTTGCGAGTACTTTCGATGAGTACTCACGGTTGCTTTTCTCCCCCCTTTTCCCCCTTTCCTTTCTTCCTGGTTGTCGCAACCAGATGCTGGAGCCCAGGAGCCAGACGCCACCGTTGACGACGACTCCTACTACACCGGAGGCGCCTAGTACTACGTGCAGGCCGCTGACGACGACCAGGAGTAGTTTAGGAGGATCCCAGGCAGGAGGCCTGCGCCTCTTTCGATCTGTATCCCAGTTTGTGCTAGCCATCTTATGGCAACTTGTTTAACTTATGTCTGTACTCAGATATTGTTGCTCCCGCTGACGCATCTATGATCGAGCACTTGTATTCGAGCCCTCGAGGCCCCTGGCTTGTATTATGATGCTTGTATGACTTATTTTATTTTTAGAGTTGTGTTGTGATATCTTCCCGTGAGTCCCTGATCTTGATCGTACACGTTTGCGTGTATGATTAGTGTACGATTGAATCGGGGGCGTCACAAGTTGGTATCAGAGCCGACTGCCTGTTGGAATCCCCGTTCCACACTCCTTGGCCGAAGTCGAGTCTAGTCGATGAAAACTGTTTTACTAACATGGCTCTGCGGCCCATGGGCCCACGTCGCCATTGGGTGGTATTAGGATCTTTTACTCCTTGATCTTTACTCTGGGACTCTAATCTCTGTTCTATTCGGGTTAAATGATTTTGAAAAAAACTAACTTTAGGTTCTCGAAAATACTTCTCCCGGAGAGCCCCTTCAGTCCAGATGATCGCCTGATGCACCAGAAAATTTTAAAGATACTCCCCGATGTTTCCTCGAGACCCTTGTGCCCTTCGCCGTTGCAATTCCATACCACCGATAAATCATTATGGAAAGTTACATACACTTGTCGTCCATAACTTCATTTCCAATTTGATCTTGTTATTATAAGATACCCTGAAATACTTCGGATATTCTGATGGTCCTTTGTGTCTGCTGCCTTGCAGCTCCTTTTCCTCACGATTACACCGACGGTAAATTCTCACACGTATCGAGGATTTCTTCATTCCTAGTTGTTTTTGTGTTTCACAAAATTCTTCAGGATACTATTTGGTTTTCTAAAAATCCTTAGGAGCCTATTGCTCCTGAATTCCTTGCCTTCCGGTACTATGGTCAATTCCATATTTCTAGCAGTGTTCATTGACATCCTTTGTCACTATCATTTCGATCCCCTTGATTCATTATTTTGCGAATGCTTGCAATCCTCAATCAGATCATAGAATTCATCCTTCCGGCTCAGATATCATTTTAAACATGAGCTGGTTCTCGACCAATCAAATTGTCGTCGATTGTACCCCTAAGTCTGTTCAACTTATCCATTGTTAATCAGAGCGTCTGCTTCTGATCCTTCATTTTGGAAATCATAATTCCTTTGTTATTTAAGCATCGAATTATTCAGGTGTTCTATAATCAGATGCATTTGCATTGTTTCTTTATCTGATTGTGTGCCGATGCTCACATCAGCTCTGCTATGGACCGTCAGATCCTTTGTTGGATTATTATTCGACAGTGTCCATATTTTACTGCCTTGTGAATCCTCCCTGATACATAATGCCTTTGGCAATTTGTATCCTCTCCTTTGGCCAAACATGCTCTGCTTCCGAGCTTGAGTTATTTACCCCTAAAGTTTGTGGTATATGTTCCTAAGAGGCCCCGATGGGTTGGACATATGCCTTTTTCTAATATGTGTGAACCCGGAAACTACTACGGGTCATACTCTAGTGGTGTTATGTCATATAAAATTTCAACACCACAGCTTCGTTGAAGGTGAGAAGTGAATGAAAGGTTATGCATTAAAGAAGTGGGTGTTGACCTTGAAGTTTGTGTTCATGCCCATGGACACGATGTAGATCCTATCATGGAAGCTTCTTGTAATAATAACTATTTCCTTGATAACTATCATCTGGTATCTGTGAATTGGTCTTTTGCGACCGTGGTTCCGACCATATTTTCTTCTTGATTCCATTTCTCGGACAAGTTAGAGTACTTGCCTTCTGCAGATCAGTACGCTTGTCCAACCTCTAGTTTGGTCTGTCGCCAAGTATTACCCCCTGGTATCTCGAGATTATCACGGAACTGCATAACTTATTAAGTACTACATTCTCACTGATTCAAAATTTTCACGGGCTCTAAGTTATTAAACACTCAAAGACACCGATAACTGAATCGAGTTTGCATTGCGATTCAACAAGTATTAGAACTCTTCATTGCTTACAAATTTAATACTCGATCACATCATTCCTAGCCTATTTGACTATATCATTATCGTAATGATTATAATTGTGCTACCTGGTCCTTATTCCCGGAGCACAACTTTCGACGCTGAGCTAAGCTTACGTCAATCTTCCTCATCTTATCGTTCACCTCAAACATCAAGCTTGATTCCGAGTTGGTGTCGTATCCGTGGATCCAATAATCTTTCGTTGCAGCAGTCCTTTTGTTTGATGCAGTCGTTGTTCGATTGCTTCGTCGTTGAGCCTCTCGACAAAATTTGTTGTGATCATCATCAACATTTTGACTCCTTCCAAGAATATCAACCAAATTCATGATGACAATTACCATCCTTTCCCCTCGATGATTTGTGTTATCATCGACAACATTATTGCTTTCCCTTCAACACAAACTTGTTCATGTTTGTGTTGTACCTTGAGATCCTTGCTATCCAGCATTTGTTCTTCTGTACCTTGGAGTATTACCATCTTTTATGTCAGGGATGTGGTGAGAATTTCACCACCTCTTAAGAATTCTTGATATGGAAATACTTCTCGCCATCTCCGTTAATATCCTAGTCCCCGTGTTGTTTCTAACCGGATTACCGACCACTGAACAAGGATGGATGAATTCAAAACTTCTAGCTACCCTATTGCTTTGAAGTTAATGGTCGATAGTTCATTCTTTGGCTAATGGTTATTGAATCACCATTCTAACATTGATTATACTACCTAAGCCCATATCCTGGGTGCACCTTTCAACCAATGTTTAATGGTGTATGGTTTTCTTGAGCATACATCATTATATCATTTGCTCTGACAAATGTTATCTCCTTGTTCACATAATTGTGGAAAACCATCTTTTGGAAATCTCAATGAGTTGTCGCTGAGTCCATTAGCCACCTCCTCATCCTCTCCTTGATTTGATGATGAACTCTTGTTTCGGAACTTGCTTCCATAGTTCAATTCCCGAGAATCTTACAATGTCATCTCGACAATTTGTATTGCACCTTTCTTCTCAGGCATCCTTAGTCTGAGTTATCCTGACACCAATCGGATCTGAGTCTCAGTCAGATATGATGGTTGGAACATATTTCCAAGAGTTATAACATTGGTCTTTATATGACCCGGTAAGGTGATGTCATGCCTAGCACACCTGGCAGGAGGCCCTATTGTTATAGTTTCCTTTTCAGCAAGGTTATCCATTCTTCCATGAGGAAACCGTAAGACTTATTCTACAAGTTGTTTCTGATGAATCCTTCGTGTATCCAAAGTCCAACCTTTGCTTCAAGACCATGTCAATGCTATCTCGAAGCATGTCTGTGGTAATCCGATTTTCAATAAGAGCATTTGAAGCACAATGCTAAATTTTCTTTATCATTTATCCTAACACCGTTGTATGGGTAATATCATGAGATTCCTCCCCCCCTTACCTAAATGGTTTCCTACTTTCTATCCTGTCATGGATATCATGCTCCGCTTGTCCTTGGGAAGGATATACCCCCAAAATATGTGTGTATGCACATTTTCCTTTCCATTGTTCTTTTTAAATCTGATAATTACTTTTCCTTTCCATTGGTTTGTTTAAACCTTCTTGTGATCTATATTATATAAGCAGTAATATTTCCCTGCTTATGTAAACACCTCGTTGTACCACTCTGTCAGTAAGACCATGTTACTTTTGTTGATGACATTCCGGTAACCACCGATGGACGAGAACTTTGCCTATTGGTCTGCATCATTCAACGAGCAGGAAAATGGTTCTCTTCGTCCCCCGCCTTTGGTACCAATGTTGTTGCCGACATAACTGATAGACTATCCTCTGACATGCCTTGCTTACATGATCGTGCAAGATGTCACCGCCCTTCCTACTTTTAACCCACATGGTGGGCCCATAACCCACAGTTCCACATGATCGAAACCTGACTCTCATATACACCTTGTTGACAAAGTTATCCCTTGCTCTTGGTATCGTAGGTAATTCGCGAGCCACCTTCCTAGTGATCTATTCTGGTATCAGACGCGATACCTATTCTCGTTGCTCTAAACCCCTTTTCACGCCCTGTTTCAGGCATTGAACAATTGTCTGCCCGCTCGAAACTTCCCATGATACCTCCTTACTTTGCTCTCGATATTTTCTTAAGTTTCAATTCGAGAGTTACTTTCTGCCACCTTCCCCGATGTTATCGACCAGATAGTCAACCTTGCCGAGGTCCGTTCTCCCGGAATACCCCCTTTTTTACCTTTCATAAGTACGTTGGAACTCCCGAAGGAAGGATTACGACTTCATCATGATGACCTGGAGCAGTGGAATACAAACGTCAATGGAAGGGATCAAATTCTTCGAGAAGATCAACTAAGACCGACAACACTTGCTAGAATTTCGTAACCAGAACCTACCCCCCCTTACGCCTCTTAAATCTCGGGACGAGATTTCTTGTAGTGGAGGAGATTTGTAATGCCCGAATAATTAGGCTACAGTAAAACTCTCCTAATGATGCCATGTCATCTCTGATTACTGTTGCTAATCTCTCGTTAGTTCAAAACCCGTTCAAAAGTCAAATTCAAAATATGTCAAACAACAAAAGTTTTCAAAAGTTGAAACAAAAATGTTCGGACAGTGCCAAATATGGCATAGGTAATTATGGTGTAGAAGACACAATTTTATAAAATACTTAAGTGCCCTAAATTAAATAAAACAGAAAAGAAAAAGAAATAAAAGAAAAGAAAATAAGCAGAAGAAAAAAGAAAAAAGAAAAAAAGCGAAAAGGACCCCCCCACTGGACCAGACGGCCCAGCTCATAGCCAGGCCGGCCCACCTGGCCCATCCGGCCGACCCAGCCCGTTCCCCCGGTCGCTCTCTCCCCTTCCCTGTTCCCCCGACCAGGGTCGGAACAGGGGCGCATCCCCGCCCGGGCACCTCGCCGGCACCGATGCCGGGAGGAGATAAGGCCGCCACGCCCTCGCCTCCTCGATCCCATCTCCCACTCGCCCCCCTCTCCCTCTCGGTCCCTGCGTCTCCCTCTTCCCTCAGATCCACCTCGCCGCTCCTCATTCTCCGCCATGGCCGAGCGCCTTCCTCGCCGCCTCTCGCAGTAGACGCGACCACCGTCGTCCGTTCGTCGCCCCGGCAAGTCCTACCGCTCCGCCGTGGTCCTCTGCTTCCACTACGCCGCTGGATCGAGCTCGGGACCCCCTCACATCGTCGCATTCTTCTTCTTCTCCGGCTCGGCCACTGCGTCGTCCTCGCCTTCAATCTATGCCGCCGGTCCTCCCCGAGCCCTCTGCCCAGACCCCACGCTCCCCCGGTGAGCCTCTGCGCCGGATGCGCCCTCCCCTGCCTCCTCTGATCACCTGTAGCGCCCATTCCACGCTCACCCGAACACGCCGCCACCTGGTCTCGTCGCCGGCGTGGCCACGGTGACCATTTGGTCCCGTGCGTGCCACAGCTCAGCTTCTCGCGTCGAGTAGGCACCGTAGGAACCTCCCGCAGCTCGCTTTGCGCCCCGTAGCACTGTCCCCATACCTCGCCCGGAGAACCTCGCCGCCGATGAGCTCGATGCGCCCAGCTCCGGCCACCGCAGCCTCCGCCACCGTCACAGATCGCTCCGCCGTCGTCTTGCCGTTCGAACGAGCCCGGCCGCGCCCAAAATGGTGCGGTGTGGACGAATCCCGCAGCTCTCCCGATCGCTCCACCGTTGGAATGGTCGCCGGAGTTAGCTCCGACGCGTCTCCGGCGGGTGCCGAGCTGGCACCCACGTGGCACCGCCTCGTGCCACTGACTGGTGGGCCCAGGGCCCGCCTTTGACCAGTTGACTTGGGTCAACGCTGACGTGGCAGCCCCCTGTGTCTATGACATGCGGGCCCCATGCCATAAACGAATAAAAATAAATAGATAAATTGCTAATTAATTAAATTAATTAATTAAGACCTTAATCTCTCACTTACTACTGGGCCCCACTCGCTAATTAGGTTAGTTAGGTTGAAATAACTCTGTTAGTTAGCACTGTCACTAACATGTGGGTCCCAATGGACCCACCTGTCTGGTTTGACTGGTCAACCAACCAGTTGACCCGCTGACATCACTCTGATGTCATGCTTGCGTCATCGTTCACTGTTCTAGATAATGTTGGATTTAAATAAATAATTAAAACTAGAAAATGATTAAATCTTTAGAAAATCATATAAAATAAACCGTAACTCAGAACGACGAGACGAATCCGGATATGCAGCCCGTTCGTCCGCCACACATCCCTAACCTATCGAACTCACAACCTTTCCCCTCCGGTTCATCTGTCCGAAAACGCAAAACACCGTGAATACTTTCCCGGATGTTTCCCCCCTTCGCCGGTATCACCTACTACCGCGATTGGGCACACCTAGCATCACGCTTTGTCATGTCATTCATCGTCACGCATTTGTTTGCATTGTATTTATTGTTTCTTCCCCCTCTTCTCTCGCTAGACACCTGGACCGACGCCGCTGCTACCCAGTACGACTACGGTGTTGACGACCCCTCCTTCTCGGCTGAGCTTCCAGGCAGGCCCCCCTTGATCACCAGATATCGCCTATTCTACTCTCTACTGCTTGCATTAGAGTAGTGTAGCATGTTACTGTTTTCCGTTAATCCTATCCTGATGCATAGCATGTCCTTGCTACTACTGTTGTTACCTTTACCTGCAATCCTACCTGCTTAGTATAGGATGCTAGTATTCCATCTATGGCCCTACATTCTTGTCCGTCTGCCTTGCTATACTATCGGGCCGTGATCACTCGGGAGGTGATCACGGGTATATACTTATATACTTTACATGATACCTGTGGTAACTAAAGTCGGGTCGGCTCGTGGAGTACCCGCGAGTGGATCTTTGTGGCGGAGCGACAGGGCAGGTTGAGACTACCTATGAGAGAGGTGGGCCTGGCCCTGGTCGGCGTTCGCGGTTACTTCAAAATAACACGCTTAACGAGATCTTGACATTTGATCTGAGTCTGGCCACTGGCCTATATGCACTAACCAACTACGCGGGAACAGTTATGGGCACTCGGCGTCGTGGTATCAGCCGAAGCCTCCGTAACGTCAGCGACTGAGCGGCGCGCGCCGGATTGGACTGGACCGCCTACTCTTGTATAAGGGAGGCTAGGTCTGCTTCCGGCCACGTACGCAACATGCAGGTGTGCAATGGGCGATGGGCCCAGACCCCTGAGTCATAGGATTTAGACTAGCGTGCTGACCTCTCTGTTGTGCCTAGGTGGGGCTGCGACGTGTTGATCTTCCGAGGCCGGGCATGACCCAGGAAAGTGTGTCCGACCAAATGGGATCGAGCGTGTTCGGTTATGTGTGCACCCCTGCAGGGAAGTTTATCTATTCGAATAGCCGTGTCCCTCGGTAAAAGGACGACCCGGAGTTGTACCTTGACCTGATGACAACTAGATCTGGATACTTAATAAAACACACCCTTCCAAGTGCTAGATACAACCCGGTGGTCGCTCTCTAACAGGGCGACGAGGAGAGGATCGCCGGGTAGGAGTATGCTATACGATGCTACTTGGTGAACTTACCATCTACTCTCTTCTACATGCTGCAAGATGGAGGCTGCCAGAAGCGCAGTCTTCGATAGCATTAGCTATCCCCCTCTTATTCGGGCATTCTGCAGTTCAGTCCACCGATATAGCCCCTTTACACAGATACCCATGCATATGTAGTGTAGATCCTTGCTTGCGAGTACTTTGGATGAGTACTCACGGTTGCTTTTCTCCCCCTTTTCCCCCTTTCCTTTCTTCCTGGTTGTCGCAACTAGATGCTGGAGCCCAGGATCCATATGCCACCGTCGACGACGACTCCTACTACACCGGAGGTGCCTACTACTACGTGCAGGCCGTTGACGACGACCAGGAGTAGTTTAGGAGGATCCCAGGCAGGAGGCCTGCGCCTCTTTCGATCTGTATCCCAGTTTGTGCTAGCCATCTTATGGCAACTTGTTTAACTTATGTCTGTACTCAGATATTTTTGCTCCCACTGACGCGTCTATGATCGAGCACTTGTATTCGAGCCCTCAAGGCCCCTGGCTTGTATTATGATGCTTGTATGACTTATTTTATTTTTAGAGTTGTGTTGTGATATCTTCCCATGAGTCCCTGATCTTGATCATACACGTTTGCGTGTATGATTAGTGTACGATTGAATCGGGGGCGTCATAGCCAGTTTCTGTTTTTTCCCTTGTTTGAGTTTTTCGCAGAAAAGGAATATCAAACGGAGTCCAAACGGAATGAAATCTTCGGGAGCGTGATTTTTGGAACGAACGTGATCCAGGAGACTTGGAGTTGAAGTCAGGGATGCTTCGAGGTGGCCACGAGGTAGGGAGGCACGCCTGCCCCCTGGGCGCGCCCCCACCCTTGTGGGCCCCTCGTGGCTCCCCTTACAGAATTCTTTCGCCTGTATATATCCATATACCCTAAAAACATCGGGGAACAGAATAGATCGGGAGTTCCGCCGCCGCAAGCCTCTGTAGCCACCAAAAACCAATCGAGACCCGGTTCCGGCACCCTGCCGGAGGAGGGAACCCTCACCGGTGGCCATCTTCAACATCCCGGCGCTCTCCATGATGAGGAGGGAGTAGTTCACCCTCGGGGCTGAGGGTATGTACCAGTAGCTATGTGTTTGATCTCTCTCTCTCTCTCTCTCTCTCTCGTGTTCTTGAGGTGGTACGATCTTGATGTATCGCGAGCTTTGCTATTATAGTTGGATCTTATGATGTTTCTCCCCCTCTACTCTCTTGTAATGGATTGAGTTTTCCCTTTGAAGTTATCTTATCGGATTGAGTCTTTAAGGATTTGAGAACACTCGATGTATGTCTTGCATCTGCTTATCTATGGTGACAATGGGATATCACGTGATTCACTTGATGTATGTTTTGGTGATCAACTTGCGGGTTCCGTGACCTCGTGAACTTATGCATAGGGGTTGGCACACGTTTTCGTCTTGACTCTCCGGTAGAAACTCTAGGGCACTCTTTGAAGTACTTTGTGTTGGTTTGAATAGATGAATCTGCGATTGTGTGATGCATATCATATAATCATACCCACCGGTACTTGGGGTGACATTGGAGTATCTAGGTGACATTAGGGTTTTGGTTGATTTGTGTCTTAAGGTGTTATTCTAGTACGAACTCTATGATAGATCGAACAGAAAGAATAGCTTCATGTTATTTTACTATGGACTCTTGAATAGGTTGATCAGAAAGAATAACTTTGAGGTGGTTTCGTACCCTACCATAATCTCTTCATTTGTTCTCCGCTATTAGTGACTTTGGAGTGACTCTTTATTGCATGTTGAGGGATAGTTATATGATCCAGTTATGTTATTATTGTTGAAGAGAACTTGCACTAGTGAAAGTATGAACCCTAGGCCTTGTTTCAACGCATTGCAATACCGTTTGCTCACTTTTATCATTAGTTACCTTGCTGTTTTTATATTTTCAGATTACAAAAACCTATATCTACCATCCATATTGCACTTGTATCACCATCTCTTCGCTAAACTAGTGCACCTATACAATTTACCATTGTATTGGGTGTGTTGGGGCACAAGAGACTCTTTGTTATTTGGTTGCAAGGTTGTTTGAGAGAGACCATCTTCATCCTATGCCTCCCACGGATTGATAAACCTTAGGTCATCCACTTGAGGGAAATTTGCTACTGTCCTACAAACCTCTGCACTTGGAGGCCCAACAACGTCTACAAGAAGAAGGTTGCGTAGTAGACATCAAGCTCTTTTTTGGCGCCGTCGCCGGGAAGGTGAGTGCTTGAAGGTATATCTTTAGATCTTGCAATTGAATCTTTTAGTTTCTTGTTTTATCACTAGTTTAGTTTATAAAAGAAAACTACAAAAAATATGGAATTAAGGGTGCCTCATATGCTTCATCTTTTTAATGTCTTTCGTGAAAATGATGGGAAGGAAAATTGTGCTCAAGTACTAGAAGAAGAATTAAATAGAATGCTTGGCATAAAATATGTGAATGATGAGCATGATTGCAATGTTGTTAGTATGAATTCTTTGAATACCCATGATGCTAATGATATGCAAAGCCACAAGCTTGGGGAAGCTATGTTTGATGAAGATGATATTTTTTATCCCCAAGCTTTGATGAGCAAATTTACTATGATGAAAGCATGCCTCCTATCTATGATGATTATTGTGATAACATGTATGCTATAAAGAATAATGATAACCATGAAACTTGTCATCTCGATCTTAATTTTCAATCACATGATAGTTATTTTGTTGAGTTTGCTCCCACTTTTATTCATGAGAAGAAATTTGCTTATGTGGATAGTAAAAAAATTCTATGCTTGTAGATCATGAAAAGAATGTTTTAGGTGCTGGTTATATTGTTGAATTCATTCATGATGCTACTAAAAATTATTATGAGGGAGGAATGTATGCTTGTAGGAATTGCAATAATATCAAGTTTCCTCTCTATGTGCTTAAAGTTTTGAAGTTATGCTTGTTTTGCCTTCCTATGCTAGTTGATTATTGCTCACAAAATCCCTATGCATAGGAAGTGGATTAGACTTAAATGTGCTAGTCATATTCTTCATGATGCTCTCTTTATGTTTCAATTCTTATCTTTTAGGTGAGCATCATTGAAATCATCATGCCTAGCTAGAAAGGCATTAAAGAAAAGCGCTTGTTGGGAGACAACCCAATATTTACCCCTACTGTTTTTGTGTGTTCACATGATTAAGCTACTTTAGTAACCATGTTTTATAGCTTTTGTTTCAATAAAGTGCCAAGTAAAACCTATAGGATCTTCTTGGATGATAGTTATTTGATCTTGCTGAAAAAGACAGAAACTTTCTGCTCACAAAAACAATTGTTAAAAATCACCAGAAAGTGATAAAATACTGATTCCAATTGAAGTAGATCAATAATAAAATTATCTAGGTCGTCATATTTTGTCAGATTTTTCTGAGTTCCATAAGTATACGTTTGATATAGATTACTACAGACTGTTCTGTTTTTGACAGATTCTGTTTTCTATGTGTTGTTTGCTTATTTTGATGAATCTATGAGTAGTATCGGAGGGTATGAACCATAGAGAAGTTTGAATACAGTAGGTTTAACACCAATTTAAATAAAGAATGACTTGATTACAGTACCTTTAAGTGGTGGTTTGTTTTATTTCGCTAAACGGAGCTGATGAGATTTTCTGTTGAGTTTTGTGTGGTGAAGTTTTCAAGATTTGGGTAAAGATTCGATGGACTATGGAATAAGGAGTGCCAAGAGCCTAAGCTTGGGGATGCCCAAGTCACCCCAAGGTAATATTCAAGGAAAACCAAGAGCCTAAGCTTGGGGATGCCCCGGATGGCATCCCCTCTTTCGTCTTCGTTCATCGGTAACTTTACTTGGAGCTATATTTTTATTCACTACATGATATGTGTTTTGCTTGGAGCACCATTTTATTTTGTTAGTATTTGCTTTCTGTTATTTAGAACAATGTTTTGCATCTTTTTTTCAATAAGAATGTCAAGGATAGCCTTTACCATGCTTATTTTACAAGTCTTCATGTTGCCGTTTGAAAACAGAAAGTTTACCGCTGTTGCAAAAATTCCCTAGAAAAGTCAGAATGTGATAAAATGTTGAAACCTTTTGCATAATAAGCTCTGATAAATTTTCTACAGTGTGGTAGAATTTCATAATGTTTGGAGTTAGGGAAGTATGATGAATCTTGCATTCTTTACAGACTGTACTGTTTTGGCAGATTGCTGTTATGTTTGCATTGTTTGCATATGTTTGCTTGTTTAATGATTCTATTTGAGGATAGGAGTATTAAATATGCAGAGGCATTTAGTATGCAATGTTGAATAATAATCTTAGTGATTTGTTATAGTAGAAAATGATAAGGTCTTTGCATTGGTTTATACTAACTTATCTCACGAGTTCTTGTTGAGTTTGGTGTGGATGAAGCTTTCGAGATTTAGGAAACCGTGGTATAAAAGGAATTAAGGAGACGCAAAAGTTCAAGATTGGGGATGCCCAAGGCACCCCAAGATAATATTTCAAGAAGTCTCAAGCATCTAAGCTTGGGGATGCCCCGGTAGGCATCCCACCTTTCTTCTTCAACAATTATCGGTTAGTATCGGTTGAGCCTAAGTTTTTGCTTCTTCACATGATGAGTGATATCCTTGAAATGTCATTTTATTTTGTTTTACTTGCTGTATGAATAAAATACAAAGATCTGAAATTCTTAAATGAGAGAGAGTCTTCACATAGCTACATAATTATTTAACTACTCATTGATCTTCACTTATATCTTTTTGGAGTAGTTTGTCACTTACTCATGTGCTTCACTTATATCCTATGAGTAAATAGTTGAATGATTTGAATATCATAAATCTGAAATTATATATGTTTCATATGCTTATCCCATGGGGAGTAATGACTTCACATATAAGAAGTAGAGGTGGTAAATTTTTTGAAGGTTAGCAAACATTGTATTGGTCACTTGAACAATTCATGAAAGAATATTGAAGGAAGAGACATTTCACATATAAATATACTATCTTGGGCATCTTCTATGATTGTGAGCCCCATTAGTTATTTTCAAACCTGAGCAAATTAGTTGAAGTTGGACAAGGAAGACAACATAATGAGTTATGCTTGGGTATATTTGAATAGAAGTTATATTGTTATGGATCCTCTAACATGTGCTGCTTGCTATTTAGAATCCTTGCTAGCCAAATATCTGTACTAAGCGGGAATACTGCTTGTGCATCCAAATTCCTTGAACCAAGTTTATTCCATGAGTGTCCACCATATCTACCTATATGCGGTATTTACCTGCCGTTCCAAGTAAATTTGCATGTGCCAAACTCTAAACCTTCAAATAATAATCTGTTTTGTATGCCCGAATCGCTCATGTAGCGACTAGGGGCTGTCAGTATCTTCCATGCTAGGTGGGTTATTCTCATGATGAGTGGACTCTGCTCATCATTCACGAGAAAATGGCTGGTAACTGGGATGCCCAGTCCTATGATCAAAAGATCAAAAACAAAATCACAAATAATTTAAACAAAACTCCCCCGGGAATGTTGATAGTTGGACAACACCCGTTGTTTCGGACAAGCCGTGGAGTGTGAATGTTGGTGGAGGGGGAGTAAAAACTTTACCTTTCTGCGCGGGAACCGCCTATAATGTATCTAGTATGGAAGATATTGGGAACTCTTGGTCGTTATGTAGACAATGAAAGCATACCTCTCAAAATTATTTTCATCTTTGTTTTAGCTTTGAGCTCTGGTACCTCTGCAAATCCCTGCTTCCCTCTGCGAAGGGCCTATCTTTTACTTTCATGCAAGAGTCAGTAGTATTCGTTCTCATTCCAACATACTCTTTAGTTGGCAAGCATCATGTGATGGAAAGGTCTAAGCATATATGGCCATTCAAATATATTTGAGCATGAATTATTACTGTTGACATTACCCTTGAGGTAAAAGGTTGGGAGGCGAAACATTAAGCCCCTATCTTTCTCTGTGTTCGACGAATACTATTTGTTCTAAAAATATGCTTTGAGTGGTAGCAATCATGGAAGACTAAATCATAGTTGAGTATGTGAAGTTTGCTGAATCAAAGCTCTGACATAGACTCTTGTTGAAAATAAGATGAATTGTAATTGTTTGATGACTAATAACACGGACTGTTAGTTTTCAAGAAAGTTATTGATCTATACTTTAACATGTGAATAGTTTGTTACTTGATCATGAAAAGTTCTATGAGTTGAGCTACTGTTATGACATATGATGATGCTAGAAAAGGTGATTGAAATTATCATTGATCAAACTTGTGCACGTGCTAGCATTCACACTTCATAAATTATTTCTTTTATCATTTACCTACTCGAGGACGAGCAGGAATTAAGCTTGGGGATGCTGATACGTCTCCAACGTATCTATAATTTATGAAGTATTCTTGCTATTATATTATCCATCTTGGATGTTTAATGGGCTTTACTATGCACTTTTATATCATTTTTGGGACTAACCTATTAACCCAGAGCCCAGTGCCAGTTTCTGTTTTTTCCCTTGTTTTAGTGTTTCGGAGAAAAGGAATACAAACGGAGTCCAAACGGAATGAAACCTTCGGGAGCGTGATTTTTGGAACGAACGTGATCCAGGAGACTTGGAGTTGAAGTCAGGGAAGCTTTGAGGTGGCCACGAGGCAGGGAGGCGCGCCTGCCCCCCTGGGCGCGCCCCCTACCCTCGTGGGCCCCTCGTGGCTCGCCTTACCGACTTCTTTCGCCTGTATATATCCATATACCCTAAAAACATCGGGGAACAGAATAGATCGGGAGTTCCACCGCCGCAAGCCTCTGTAGCCACCAAAAACCAATCGGGACCCTGTCCCGGCACCCTGCCGGAGGGGGGAACCCTCACCGGTGGCCATCTTCATCATCCCGGCGCTCTCCATGACGAGGAGGGAGTAATTCACCCTCGGGGCTGACACTACTAGGAAAAGGCCTGTTAGTGGCGCACCTGTTTTGGCCATTAATGGCGCACTACAGGTGCGCCACTATCATCACGCCATTAGTAACTAATACTAATGGCGCACCAGGTGCGCCATTAGTATACCAGACAGTAGTGGCGCACCAGGCAGTGCGCCATTAGTATGTCCCCTGGTGCGCCATTAGTATGCCTCCCAGGGGGCCATATTTACCTTGTGCTCTGGGTTACTAATGGCGCACTAACAGATAATGCGCCACTAGTATTTTTTACAGTAGTGCGCCACTAATGTGCTGTATGGTGCGCCACTAGTATGACTATTAGGATTTTTTTCTTTTCTGATATTTGCACAGGTTACAAAATATATTAGTGCACAGAATATAGACAGCAAAACATATAAACAGCAGATTCATCGAATACAATAGAAGATTAGTCTCCGAATACAATTAATCATATTAGCTAGTCTCTGAATTAACAATACCGAACAAAGTTAGAACATTACAAATCTCGAGACCGCGAGTAGCGAGTTTGTCTTCACATTACAAGTCGATATCGATCATCTAAACTACCATCACATAGAAGAGAGCTACGGTCATCACGATGAGCATCATTGCGATGAAACTGGTCTTCATCCGGTTCCTCCTCCGCTCCCTCCTCTCTCCCGCTAGATAGCGCGCGTATCTAGCTTCCGCCTCCGCCCTAGTGGTGTACCCTTTATAACTGTTACCGCTGAAACGGTGAACCTGTCTCCGACACTCCTCCCAGTCGTCGTAGACTCCGGGAACCTTACCCTTGTACACGACATATGACGGCATATCTATGCACTAGCCAAACAAAACGTTAGTAGCAATTCACAGACAATACATAAGCAATATATAAGTATGCAACAAAAGGATCGGAAGAGAAAAGCAAGACATTAATAGCACGATTCATGGTCCTACTAATAAATAGCATCGATTACATATAAGTTGAGCGACTCAGGGACCGGAACGTGGATGAAGCCGCCGTCTGTCGTGATGGTCATGAAATCGCGGGCGTTGTCAGCCTGCATTTGTAGCGTTGTTTCTATCCCACAGTTGGATGGTTGATATCTGAGGTAGACTGCCCCGAGGTACGAAGGACATCTTGATGGATGATTTCCGCAAACTCCGACTGGACGCGAAATAATTCTTGTCTGATGTCCGCGTCCTGGATTGCCGACAAGCGTGCGGCCCAATCTTTGAGATTATTTGGTAGTAGAAGGTGATTATGGTCCCGTACGATCGCCCGCATGTGATGGAGGGCGTAGTAGGCATCCTTCTGACCGCCAGGCGGCTACTTGACGCAGGGGAACGTCGTATTGTGGGTGAACACGTGCTTGCCGTACCTACGAACTGGCCTGCTGAAGGTGCCTCCAGATCTGGCGTAGCCGGGGAGAACATCATCAAGAACTTTCTTGATATTTGTGTAGTCTTTCTTCGACTGACGGTCTGAGTCGAAATACGTGGCCATGGAATATTTCAGGCTTAAGAGGATGAGTGTGCAATGTGTGTCACTGCACAAAACACGGAATGTTAGAAAAAAAAGAACGACCGAAATATAAGAAATCCTATGTTACGGGGCGGTGAGGGGATGACTTACTCGGGAAAGTAAGGCACGAGGAAGTTATCCTTATCTGGGTTTGCCAGAATGACGCCTTCGAGCTATGAACTCGCGACTTGCCGGTCCCCAGCGCTGCCCAAGATCTTGGCACGCATGGAGAAGGGGTCGACTATCACGATGTCCGGGGTCTTTTCTCTAATGATCCGCATCTCCATACTCAGCGAAAATAGCCGAACGAAGGTGTAGTGCAGCGGATGAAGGTTAAACATAGCGAAGATGTCATCAAACCGCAGGACGATCGTACCCCCGATGGTGTTATCCACAAAGCCCTTGCCCTCTGGCACCTTGGCCACGAAAACCGGGTATGCCACATCATTCTCGGAGAGACGCCGCTTCTCCAAAGAAAGAACACTGTAATGTAGACTCCGCATAACACCGGTTGCCGCATTGAGCAGATTAGTCGGTAGCATCGGCCTACCCGCCACATGCACCCTCCTTGAGATATCCTTAGGTGAAGGTGGACCGTCCTAAGCACGGATCGTACTCGGTGCCGGCTGGCTCGCACCCTTGTTAGTCTTTCTTTTCCGTCCCTTCTTCTTCTGCTGTAATGGGATCGAGTTCTGCTCAGAGACCGCCTTCTTGAGTGTGTTGGGGCTGATAATATTTCACACCTCGGCTATCTGAGGCTCGGTGAAGGCGGCAGCTGGAGGCGTCTCCAGAGAACTGAACGCCAGACGACGCCTGTTGCAATTGGGTTTCTCCGCGGTACCAGCTAGATCGCGACCGTCTTTTGCAGGGTTGGGTTCTTGAGAAGGAGGCCCCAAGAATACGTCATCGTACCCATGTTCGTTGAAGTACTTATCGACGTAGGTAAATGTACCATTGTCGTCGTCGTCCGGATCCTATGCCATATGCATGTCCGGATCCTGTGCCATATGCACGTCCGGCATGTCCGGTAGCGTTGCGGGGGTCTTGCCATGGCTTGGCGCCGACACGACTGGCGGTGTTGTCTGTGGGGTGGTGTCCCCCGCCCCCAAACAAATATGGTTCTTCGGCCAAAGCATGGGCCAGCTTATGCAGGCGCTGAGGGTCATCACATCATCTTCGTCGGCCCCATGGGGTCGATACGGAGGTAACATGTCGTCGAAGCCCGGCAGCACCCGAACCAGTTGAACCCTATAAACGGTGGGTGGCATTGGATTACCGTGGAACATGCGGCTTCCCGGTTGAACGATTCTGCCCTTGGCGACATCGACCAACTCGTCGTTCACGAAGTGCAGGAGAGTGCACGGAACGTCGGCGGCGCCCTGCGAAAACATGTAGGGCGTCAGGGATGCCCAGTCAAAGGCAAGGAGATGAAGTCATCGGCCGAGAGGCTTAATTAGTTACCGTGATGGCGTCGAGCTCGGCTAATGTCGAGGCACCGCCAACGGCGGGCGTGCAATTGACGGAGGGGCCGCTTGCTGCCGAGGTGCCGGCCGGCGTATCCTTCCCACACCCGGGTGCATTAAGCTGCAATGCCGGCGCCGCCGCAGGAGACACCAATGCCGCCTCCACCGGAGGCACCAATGGCGCCGCCGCGGGAGACACCAATGCCGCCTCCGCCGGAGACACCAATGGCGACACCGGCGCGTTGCGCGAGTTGCTGCCCGTGAAGCTGGGAATCGGGGGCGGCCCCTGTTAGCCGCCCGGCACCCAACCTTGCAGCCCAGAAACCAAGGTAGGTATAATGGCGGTGATCGTCGCTCCCAGTTGGTATTGCACTTGCTCTTCGACCATCTCCGGAATCCGCGCCACTTGTGCCTTGAGTTGTTCAACCTCGCGCTGCTGGCTTTCCGAGCTGGTCTTTCTCTCCTTTCACCCAGCGGTATAGTATTCCGACCATTTCGTGGACAAGCCTTTGCCGGCCACACGACCAGCTGACGACGGCTTACTGAGCTTATCCTTGTTTTTAATTATGTTCAACGCCCTATTTAAAGGGGTGTCGAAAGGGGAGCTCTGAGACGACCTCGCGCTACTGCTTTCAGTGTCCTGCGGAAGGAACGTGAACCATTTAGAAATTTGTCTTCATTAACTATAATGCAACCATATATGGAGCTAATTACGCGGGGGTGTATTCCTTACCAGAACTTTCTCAAGCGCCTTGTTCTTCGGATCCGTGGTAAGCTCCTTGGTTACCGGGTCAATTTTGTACTGGGCCCTGACATAGTTTCTGGTCTGCTTGTCACGGTATTTCTCGAAGCGGGGCGGTAGGCCTTGCTCGGCATGCTCCGCGTCCTCCTTGTCCCATATAGGTTCCGCCACTCTGTAACCGCCGGGACCGAGTTTGTGGACCCCTAAGTTCAAGTCCCGCATATCTTTCCCCCACTGACTTGATTCCTCGGATGCGTTGCTCTCGCACTTGATCTTGAACTCCCGGTAGTCATCTTCGCTGATCGAAGGATTTTTCTCCTTGATCTTCTCATAACTATCACCTTTTTCAATCATGCTCTTCATCGCGCCTCTCCAAGTAGCCAGGGCCTTGCTCATCTTCGTGAGGGCGGCACTGTTCACTTTATTCCCTAAGAGGCGTGTGTTTGCGAAGTCACCGGGGAACTTGTATCGTTCGTGCAGCTTCGTGAAGAGGAGGTTGCGCAAATTCCCTCGGTCACGATGCCTTAGGTTCTCGGTGTTGATCGAGACGGTGCTCCGGAGAATGCACCCGAGCTGTCCCGCGTACCCCTTGACTATTTCTTTGGGCGCCGTTGGATGCCCCTCGGAGGACACTTCAGTAAATTCCTCCTTGACGGTGCCGAGCACGTTCGGGCGCCGGTCCTTCCGTTGCCTCTTCGGTTGGCTGCCATCTGTGCGTGCGCCGCCATCATCAGTGGTGGCATCCTCGGCGGCACCATCAGTGGTGTCATCCCCGACGCCACTAGGGGTTGTGTAGTCGGGATCGGTGTCTTCCGCGGCGTCCTCATAGCGGTGAGGTTCTTCCTCCATCTCCTGGGACAGCTCCCAGAATGCCTTGCCCGAACCGCCGGCCTCATCGTTGTGGGCCATGTTTCGCTCTAAATAGGAAAAAATTGGTCAAAAAGTTGGTTATTGTCAAGGAACAAGATCATGGTCTCATCATTTAGGGTTTGTCAACACCGAGGCATCCTAAAAGCTAAGCTTTTATCATTTAGGGTTTGTCGACGCCGAGGCACCCTAAAAGCCTAAGCTTTCATCATTTAGGTTTTTATCGACACCGAGGCACCCTAAAAGCCAAGGTTTTATCATTTAGGGTTTGTCGACGCTGAGGCCCATGCATAACACAAGAGGCAGTTGATCCTACTTAATTAAGTACTAAGATACCCCGGCCCATGCATTAGTCGCAAGTACCCCATATGTCCTATTTTTAGCAAAGTCATGCTAAAATTCACGGAAAATTTCAGCATGACCTTTGCTGAAAATAGGACATATGGAGTGCCCGAATTTGCCGGAACGAAAGTTAATCGACATTCCGTCAAACTCAAGGGCCTCTCGGGGTACCTGCAAAATCATCACGACACGATGGTCGAAGACAAAACCCAGCAAACTAGCACCACAATGTGCCTGTACTTTCATATGGATGAAAAGGCCACAGACCATATGGTCCTCTGCTTTCATATGGACAAAAATCAGCTCAACTTATGTGAGCTTCCATTCCAGATCTAATAGGTCACCCAACAAAAAATCATCAATAGTTTAGCAAGTCTGTACCCTCAAGAATGAACATATAGCAATATCTGTTGTCCCCCCATAACATACGGAAATCAAAATTAGCTCAACTTAGATGACAATGTATATACTTTATCACATTATATAGGTGTTGCAACAACGTATATACTTTATCACATTATAATTCCTCACACCATCAACTATGACAAAATCTGAGAGTATAAGTCTGGTTACATTCACCCAAGTCCAAACATAAAATTCTATCCAACATAGTACAGCCCACTTTGATAATTTCATAGGATTTAATATACCGAACGAAACCTGACAAGTGATATGTGTTTTAAGTATCTACAGAACAGCCTCTAAAATTTTCATGTTGTAACTTTATTTTAATACCACCTCTAACAGGGCCTAATCTCCCATATCAAAATACTGTACCCAGGAACATATATTTCGGGACAGTAAACTAAACTGATAGCTGCTCTCAAACCGTACATCCAAACGACACAAATAAATACTCTAAAGAAACCTTGAAACTTTATCTAAAACTTATGTAAAGGGGCCAACTCAAAATTCTGAGCCTAGCTAACTCATTTTTCAGATATAAGCTTGCTGTCCAGATTTGACAGTGCAGTTTTTAACCGAACCAAGTTCAGTTTACAGCCAGAGTCACCCCACGATCCAGATTTTCTCTAAAAGGCAACCAACATCTCGCAACATTGCTCATGAATGGGTTATCATCCCTAACTAATTTGATTAAACAAAGGATCTAGCATAAAATAGGGCTGCTGTGCACCTTACATGGATGTTACAAAAACACCGGAAATCCAAGTTCAGTACATGAAACACTCACTAGGTACTAGTTTGAGCTCACGTAACAAGCCAAGGGTTGAATTTAGCTCCTATTGACTTAGCTTCCCACTTCTCTCATGTATAAGTAAAAGGCTAGTGAATTAATAATACAACTAGCTGCAGATTATTAACCCAATACGAATCACAGATAAATAAATTCTGGAGTTATGCTCACAACAGAAATATATGCGCAGGTGTGCAATGACAAAATTCTGGAGTTATGCTATGCAATCTAGAATGTAGTCTAAGGGGAACTAACTAGCAGCAGCTCATCTAGAACACATGTGAGTACTTCAATGGAAATAGCAACATCAGGAAGAAAAGAAGGAACATTGTCCCACAGTAGCAACAGCAGGTGTTCAATTAGTCAAGTAGCAGGAACACACAAGCAAAGCATGGTAAAAAGAAACAAATTGGAAAGAACATAAGAAGTATACACCATCAGAACATTGCACCCCATCTCCGGTCGTAATCCAAATTGGGCGATACGGCTAGGCGCGGCCCGAGCGTAGTGGAGGCGCGGTCGCGGTGCAGTGAGCGCGCCTGGGCGGGGCCAGGGCGCGGCCAGGGGCCGAGGGGAGCACGGACACGGGGGGCGGCAACCAGGAGCTGGGGCACGATGGTGCGACAGTCTACGGCAACGAAATCAAAGGGGGGGAAGGGGAACCGGTGCAGCTCACCGAGAGGAAGACGATGGCGAGCTCGTGCGGGTCCGGGGTTGATGAGGTGACGCGGATCGACGGTGTGGCTGCGGTGGCCGGAGGTGGAAGAAGACCTCGATCCGCATGATGCAGAGTCGTCGAGCTCGAACGGGTGGCCGTAGATGACGTAGAAGAACACTACAGAGCTCCTGGACTCCTTGGTGGGGTGCAGGGACGACGGTGGTCGCGGGGACGATGCGGTGACGGCGATGAGCTAGTCGGGCGAAGCAGCGCGAGGGGAGGGGAAGTGGGGAGGTGCTAGGGTTTGCACAGGGGTCTGGCTCGGCCTTATCCAACAAGGGAGCCGGAGCGGGTGTGGAGCGGGCGCGGGGGTCGTCGGAGCGGGTGCAGGGGTCGTCGGAGCGGGTGTGGCGAGGGAGGGAAGGGGGATCTGGCGAGGGAGAGGGAAGGGGGATCGGGCGAAGGGTTATCCAGCTAGAGGGGGCAATGTTAGTAATGGCGCACCATCTAGGGGTGCGCCATAAAAACACTGATAGCAATGGCGCACCATCCTCTGGTGCGCCATTAGTAACTTTTTTTCTGATAGCAATGGCGCACCATCCTCTGGTGCGCCATTAGTAACTTTTTTTCATTATTTTTTGTTGCATCTAATAAATTGTTTCTTTATCAAAATTTTTATTTTCATGAGGACTAGAACAGAAGATATCATCAAATATCATCAAATTTGTTTTTTTTTAATATCATCAATTTTTTTTATTTTTAATTGAAAATAGCATCAAATTTGTTATTTGAAAATATCATCAAATTTGTTATTTAAAAATATCATCAATATTTTTTTGGATTTTTAGTTGCATTCATTTGTGAATTGGTAAAGCATTTATGAATATGAAAAAATATCATCAAATTTCAAAAAATATTCATGAATTCAAAAAGTGCCCATGAAATTTAAAAATATTCATGAGTTCAAAAAATATTAACAAATTCAATATTCATGAGGACTAGAGCAGAAGAAATATCATTTCAAAATGTCGAAATACAATCGAGAAATGAAGACTACGATTTAAATACAATAAATCTTAGCTAGCTATCTTTTCACAATCTTCTTGCCTTTTTTTCGCAAATGGAGTTCTTCTGTTGAACGGACTTCCTTTAGGTAGGGTGGTCCTGCTTCTTCTTGTGGTGTATGGCACTTCATCGTCGTCGTCATGTTCCATCTTCGGGTCGCCGTACTTGTTGAAGTCTTGCTCATTGGCGACTCCATCCATTCCGATGATCTTCCTTTTGCCTCTCCTCACGACAACACGACTGGGCTTTGACGGGTCGGTAATGAAGAAGCATTGGTCCACTTGGGAAGCCAGTACCCATGGCTCATTTTTCGCAGTGCCGTTTGCGCCCGCGGTCTTGGATTTGGCTTCGGGTATAACCATGGTGGTGAAATACCGGTCTTCTTTTATGACGCTCTTGGCCCATCTGACACGGAACATCGGGACCTTCTCTCCAGCGTAGCTCAGCTCCCAGATCTCCTCGATCCTTCCGTAGTATCTGTCCTTGTCGTTACCGGTGTAGGATTCCATCGTTACCCCGGAGTTCTGATAACCATCGCTCTTCATGTCCTTGTCCTCGGTGTAGAATGTGTAGCCGTTGATATCGTACGCCTCATAGGTCATCAGGTTGTGCTCGGCGCCCTGTGACAAGGCGAATATGAGTTTTTCTTCCGCGGAAGAATCCTCATGTAAAGGGTACGACAGAAGCTTCTCCTTGAACCAACGCGTGAAACATGAGTTGTGCTCTTTGATTATATCTCCGTCCGTCCTCTGTTGGCCTCGGTCATTGTACGTCTTCTCAATAAAGGTTTTGTGCTCTACCACCCAAGGATCGACCACGTCTATGTGTTGTAGCGCGACTAGGTTTGCTCTTTCAAAGTCGGCGAGTCGACCCTCGAAGTCGACATGCATTTCGCGGCGACCCTCGCGGTGACCCCATCCAGCGAGCCTGCCGAGGTGCCTGTTGACGGGCAGACCAACGGGGTTCTCGATGCCTAGATAATTCGTGCAGTAGGAGATGCACTCTTCGGTCAGAAAGCCCCTGGCTATGCTTCCCTCTGGACGTGACATGTTGCGAACGTATCCTTTGATGACACCATTCATCCTTTCGAACGGCATCATGCTGTGCAGGAACGTCGGCCCGAGTTGGATGATATCCTCCACGATATGGACCAGCAGATGCACCATAACATCGAAGAATGCGGGCGGGAAGTACATCTCAAGCTCGCATAGTATCACCACGATCTCTTCCTGTAGCCTTCTGAGTTGCCTCACGCCAACCGACTTCCGAGAGATGACGTCGAAAAAGTTGCATAGGCCAAATAGCGTTTCACGGACGTGCGCGTCCATGATCCCACGGATTGCAACTGGAAGTATCTGCGTCATCAGCACGTGACAGTCGTGAGACTTCATCCCGCTGAACTTCTGCTTCGCTGAGTCTAGGTATCTGCTTATCTTCCCCGCGTAACCGTAAGGAAGTTTTACTCCTATGAGGCAGGTGAAAAACTGCTCGATCTCCTCCTGACTTAGAGTGAAGCACGCGGGAGGGTAGTCATTTCCGGTCTTCTTGGCCTTTTTGCCTTTGCGACGACTTTCCGTGTCCTGCTTCGCCTCATCATCATCATCATCATTAGCGTGAAGCTCCTCCCTGATGCCCATTGATTTCAAGTCTGCCCTTGCTTTCGGCCCATCTTTGGTCCTCTCTGGCATGTTGAGCAGGGGTACCAAGCAGACTCTCGCACACGTTCTTCGTGATATGCATGACATCAAGGCTGTGAGGCACACGTGGATCTTCCAGTACGGCAAGTCCCAGAAAACAGACCTCGTTTTCCATACCTTCAGCAGCGGCTCTGGCGCCTTTCGCTTCTTTCCCGGCTCTGGCGCCTTTTGCTTCTTTCCCGGCAGTGGGCAATCTTTCCAATTTTTCAACAGCTCGTCTATTTCCTCGCCGCTCCTCGTACGCGGGCGTCTTCGGGGTTCGGTTTCACCATCGAACAGATCCTTGCGTTTTCTCCATGGGTCATCGTCGCGAAGCCACCTTCGATGTCCCATGAACACGGTTTTCGAAGACCCGGGATCTCTATCTAGCTGGCGATACGTTGTGTCATCCATGCACCTGACGCATCCAGAAAATCCGTGGACCACCTGCCCCGCGAGATATCCGTAACCGAGATAGTCGTGCACCGTCGTGAGCAGTGCGGCTCTCATAGGGAAATATTCTTTCTCTGCGGCGTCCCACGTATTGGCTGGCGTTTTCCACAGCGTGTCTAGCTCCTCTTTCAGCAGCCCCAGATACAGATTGATGTCGTTCCCTGGTTGTTTCGGCCCTTCAATTAGCATACTCATGTGAATGTACTTCCTCTTCATGCACAACCAGGGGGAAGGTTGTACATCCACACAAACACAGGCCAGGTGCTATGTGTGCTTCTCTGGCTGCCAAACGGATTGACTCCATCGGTGCTCGCGCCCAGCACGATGTTCCTTGGATCGTCCCCAAATTCTGGGTGTTCGAAGTTCAACGCTTGCCACTGGCTCGCATCCTTAGGGTGACTCAGCATCTTGTCTTTTTTATTTATCTCCGGATCATTTCCGTCATCTTCTCGCTTCTTCTCCTCCCTATCCGCGTGCCAACGCAGGAGCTTTGCTAGCTTAGGGTCCGCGAAATACCGCTGCAGACGAGGAGTGATCGGAAAGTACCACACCACTTTTCGAGGAGCTTTCTTCCTCTTCTTGTATCGAGTGACGCCGCACACCGGACATATGGTAGACTCCGCGTGCTCGTCCCGATAAATGATGCAATTGTTCATGCACACATGGTATTTCACGTGCGGTAAATCCAGAGGACACACGATTTTCTTCGCCTCCTCGAAACTGGTCGGGCACTTGTTCCCCTTGGGAAGACGTTCGTGCCAGAATGACATGTTCTCGTCGAAGCATGCGTCGGTCATTTTGTGTTTTACCTTCATCTCCAGAGCCATGAGCGTTACTTTCAGGCGGGTATCCTCGGGCCTGCATCCTTCATACAATGGAGTAACCGCGTCTATCTCCAGTTGATCCAGCTTGGCTTTCTCTCGGGCGGCAGCTCTTGCGTTATCCGTCTGCTTGAGAAGCAGCTCTTGAATATGAGGGTCCTGCACCCAGCCCATCGATGGTCCATCGTCGTCTGCTCCGGCATCTTCATCTTCATGATCATGCCCTTCGTCTTGATCTTCCTCATCATCATGTCCTGCATCTTCTACATGATGACTGTGTACAGCATCACCGTCGTGATCATGTCCTGGAGATTCTTCGTCTTCTCGCCCGCCCTCGCCGCGGTGGTTGTCTTGCTGCCCTTCCTCATTTCTTGCCCGGCCCCCATGGACGACTTCATAGTCATCTTCATCACCTTGCCACCGATAGCCATCCATGAAACCACGCAAGAGCAGGTGGTCCCGCACCTGCCCGGAATCCGGGTCCGCAATAAGGCTCTTCAGCTTGCATCTTCGACACGGACATCTTATCTCCGTCTCGTTCTTTTGAAGCATCTCGGCCTTCGCGGAGCTCAAAAACCTATTCACGATGCCTTCGGTCATCGTGCGGACCATGGTCGCCTGCGGGGTAGAGCAAAACGATACTTTAGAACCATGAAAAAATTTGGCATGAATTTGCCTAAAAATAGGACCAAAAAGAATGCATAGTGCCAAATTCTCGCCGAAACGGAAATGAATCAACATTCCGGCAAAATATTGGCAACTATCGCATTTCAAATACCGGTACCTGCAAACACAAACATATATGCAACACCACAAACATATGCAACACCACAAACATACGAAGATCTAGCTAGGCCATAAAAAGTGCATGTGCACGTTGTTGGAGGGAGAAAAAAGTAGATCTGCAACATAAAGAAAGCTTTCCCCTTACTTACCTATCAAAAAAAAGGTAATTTAACCACTTAATTTGGGTGAATCTATGGTGCAAATAAGGTGAGGAGGACGAAGCAGCCGAGACAAGCTTGGAGGAGGAGGTGGAGAGAATGAAGTGGGGAAAGTGAGTGTGGTAGGTGGCTGTCCAAAATATCTAGCTGGTCTCAGGTTACTAATGGCGCACCAGTTAAGGGTGCGCCATTACTAGTTTTGCAATATATATATATATATAATTGTCAGTAGTGTCGCACCGTGGTTGTGGTGCGCCATTACTACTTTTGAAAACAAAGTAAAAAAAATTGTCAGTAGTGGCGCACAGAGCGTGTGGTGCGCCATTACTAGTTAAAACTAGTAATGGCGCACTGTGCCCTGGTGCGCCATTAATAGTTTTGGAAAAAAATTGCTAGTAATAGTCCACCTGTATCTGGTGCGCCACTGCTATATAGCAGTGGCGCACCACATACATGGTGCGCCATTAATGTCCATATCAGCTATAGGCCTTTTCCTAGTAGTGTGAGGGTATGTACCAGTAGCTATGTGTTTGATCTCTCTCTCTCTCTCTCTCGTGTTCTTGAGGTGATACGATCTTGATGTATCGCGAGCTTTGCTATTATAGTTGGATCTTATGATGTTTCTCTCCCTCTACTCTCTTGTAATGGATTGAGTTTTCCCTTTGAAGCTATCTTATCGGATTCAGTCTTTAAGGATTTGAGAACACTGGATGTATGTCTTGCATGTGCTTATCTGTGGTGACAATGGGATATCACGTGATTCACTTGATGTATGTTTTGGTGATCAACTTGCGGGTTCCGTGACCTCGTGAAATTATGCATAGGGGTTGGCACACATTTTCGTCTTGACTCTTCGGCAGAAACTTTGGGGCACTCTTTGAAGTACTTTGTGTTGGTTTGAATAGATGAATCTGAGATTGTGTGATGCATATCATATAATCATACCCACGGATACTTGAGGTGACATTGGAGTATCTAGGTGACATTAGGGTTTTGGTTGATTTGTGTCTTAAGGTGTTATTCTAGTACGAACTCTATGATAGATCGAACGGAAAGAATAGCTTCATGTTATTTTACTACGGAGTCTTAAATAGATTGATCAGACAGAATAACTTTGAGGTGGTTTCGTACCCTACCATAATCTCTTCGTTTGTTCTCCGCTATTAGTGACTTTGGAGTGACTCCTTGTTTAATGTTGAGGGATAGTTATATGATCCAATTATGTTATTATTGTTGAAGAGAACTTGCACTAGTGAAAGTATGAACCCTAGGCCTTGTTTCAACGCATTGCAATACCGTTTGTGCTCACTTTTATCATTAGTTACCTTGCTGTTTTTATATTTTCAGATTACAAAAACCTATATCTACCATCCATGTTGCACTTGTATCACCATCTCTTCGCCGAACTAGTGCACCTATACAATTTACCATTGTATTGGGTGTGTTGGGGACACAAGACACTCTTTGTTATTTGGTTGCAGGGTTGTTTGAGAGAGACCATCTTCATCCTACGCCTCCCACGGATTGATAAACCTTAGGTCATCCACTTGAGGGAAATTTGCTACTGTCCTACAAACCTCTGCACTTGGAGGCCCAACAACGTCTACAAGAAGAAGGTTGCGTAGTAGACATCACAGGCTGACACGGAGACTGCGGACGTGGCCACTTCTTGGGCAGGTATGATCAACTCACACCTTGCTAATTGTTCTGGCGGTCGACTGAAATCTTACTCTCGAGTGACTACAGTGCCAACCGAGGTCATCCAACTTCCAGATGATGAATAGGAGCCTCCAAGAAGCTCAGGAGGAAGGGGCAGGACTTCTACCACCTCACGAAGCCTCACCAAGAGAGTGCCTGTGACACCCCGAGACCGATGCACCAAATGTCTTCCGTTTATTCGACATCGTTGCCATGTCATTCGCTTGCATGTTGCACTTTGCCATGTCATCATGTGCATTTCATCTGCATGTTTTTCAAAACATGCATTCCTTCGTAGTTGCCCGATCTCCCAGTTCTCTCCGTTGTCCGTTCTGAGTCCAACCACACTCGCACGCACCCGCGGCACCTCCGAAATATTATTTTATAAGTGGGATAAAAATGTTCTCGGAATGGGTTGAAAGTTGGCGTGCGGTCTTGTTATATTGTAGGTAGACCGCCTGCCAAATTTCATCGCATTTGAAGTCCGTTTGAGGCCCCAACCGATAACTATAGCGACACTATAGCCTGTTTATTCGTCAGACATTTTTGGTCTTCGAAAACTGTTGCCGGGCTGCCTTCTTGTGGCACCCCGGCTCAGAGAGACCGAAACAACCCGTATTCCAGCCCAGAGATCGAGGTAAGTCTTCTATAATATGGCACTGCTCGGCATAGAACAAATCATCTCTTTATTACAACGAATAAGGGATACAATAATCTGATGTTACAAAAGATCACATCAGCACGGCGACACTACGCCATCTAAGGTAGCTCTATGCTAGCAGCGGAACAACTCGTGGCAGCGGAATACTTCTAGCAGCGGAACAACGACGAAGGTGGTGAACTCCACTCCGCAGGGACTCTGGCTGGGACACGATCTAGCTTGCATGAACAGTAACCTTGACAAACAAGAAATCACAGCCTGCAATCTGGCATGACCACTACTGCAGGATGCTGCTAACGCGACACTACGATCAGAGACCCTTCGACGAAACAATGTGCGATGCCATATCGCAAACGGTGGTGTAAAACCGTCAAAAAGGTGCAAAACATTTGCGATGGAGGATGCATCAAACACGGTTCAGATTTTAGTTGCGTGTGTGATGCAGGGCATACGGTTCAGCTCAATTAACTGTTTGCGATGAGGAGGAACAAAAGAAACAGGCAGCCAGATGAAGGTGTGTGTGATGTACAACATACGGTTCACTCGGATGAACTATTTGTGATTAGGCAACACAATGAAAACGGTCAGCTAGATCAAAGGTGTGTGCGATATACGGCATGCGGTTCACTCGGATGAACTGTTTGCGTTGAGACATGAGAACAAAAACGGTTCAAATGAACAAGATGTGTGTGATACGAGGTAAACAGGTCTGTAATCGGAAATGTGTGCGAAGACCGATAACAACACAGACGATTACTGCTAACAAGCCGTGTGTGTTGTGAGCAAACGATTGCTGGTATAGAATTGTGAGTGATTGATGAAAACATCACCAACGGGTTCCATTGTTTAGTTCGTGTGCGATGTGATTTTCTTTGTCCGCACAACATCTACGCTCTGTCTACAGAGCATCAACATATATACCTAAAAAGACAGCATTGCATAACCAAATTAAGCATACAATTACGCAAGTGACTACACACATAACATTTCCACACACCAAAGAAAGCAATTACATGCATACTAAAGTAGGAGAAACAAGGATCTAATCATCTACTTATTGTTGCAACGAGGCTTGCCATTGCTCTACTTCAGGCTGGATCCCTAGACATTTTGGGGAAGGAGGCACTTCCTCATGTCAACGATCTGCCTGTACATGTCGTAGCTCGTGTACGCCTCCTTGGCCGTGTACACGACGTGAGCTTTGTTGAGTTTCTCCATCCAGGCCGAGTGCCAAGTAGGCTTGTCCTTGTTGCACGCATCCTTCATGTCTCTGTAGTAGGGGTCGATGATGGCCTCGGCGAGGTGAACCAGTGAGTCCTTCTCATGCTCCTTGCTGCCCCAGATCTTGTATTGGTCCTAGATGTCGACAAGATTCTGGCAGGCGATGCCCGAATTCTCGAGCGCCTTTACATCGTTGGTGATGTCCATCGTGTAGTGGGGGCTGTTGACAAACCTGGCAAAACGCTCTCAAGGCCTTGTGGCCAGGCAGTAGTGGTAGACGCGGACGTGGTGGCGCACGCACATATGGGCGACGGCGACCTTGGGACGAGACCCGGCACGAGCACGGGTGTACTCGAGGTCGAACCCGACCACCTTGTACTTCTCCGCGGCAAGCAACAACTCCATGATGTGGATGGAGTGCTCAACCCAGACCAGGTCATTGGTGTACACCACCGAGAGGTCCATGAACCTTCTGTGGGTGTCCACCACGGCACGCATGGTGAACTGCTGCTCATCGTCGGCAGCCGCTCGGAGCGCTATCGGAGCCGCGCAGGATACCCTTTGAGAATTTCTCATGGTGGGTGTGCTTCTTGAAATGGTGGGGCGCGATTGAAAGGTTGAAGAGACACAAGGGTAGGTTAAATGGCCGATGTAATAAATGGGGGCCAGCCGGCCTGTAATCGTCATGTCTTCTCACGGCGTTCATAGCGGAGGATTCCAGTACACACTTGACAACACCGCACCATATGCGTGGGCTCGAAAAGGCACCAAATGTATCGTTGGTGAGCCTGTTCCCGCGCTATCGTGTTGCTTACCGCGCAAGCTTCCCGCCCGGCTAGTTTGGCCACGCGTCGGCTAGAAGAGGGACAAATCGTGGGCGTTTATTGGCAAAAAGCTTTGTAAAAACGAAGTGTGTGGAATGATTTCGATCATATGTTTACCCTTGGGTGATTGGGTCAAAGTTACACAGAAGGGTGATGATGGACACTCGAGTGCGATAATTAATTATGTGCTCTACAGTGCACACGGTGGAAGAAACCAACTGTGTGCAATAATGTCAAAGATCACAGTCGAGTTAGCTATACAGATCGTGTGCTGTGAGATCGACAAGGTAAAGTGATTCGAGAATGGTTAATAAAATCTAAGACCATTGCATATTAAGGTCAAAATAGTGCTAGCAATATACGAGTGTCATACGATGCCATTTCAACGATTGTACCACAAAAGCTCGAAATGTTACAAGGTTCAAATTCCAGAGTTATATGGCTCAAATTCAAAGATTACAAGGTTCGAACTGATATTAGAAATGAAATTAAGCTCATCAGCTACAAACGCTCGCGCTGATCCGCTGAACATGGATATCAGAGAGGTTCAAACTAATATCACCGCTTCTAAGTCTGGTTTGAAACCTCTCAATTTTTGCAAAGGGGTCAGCCACTGAGAAGTCATGTATGGGGTTGACACGATGACTTCCGATTACTCTGTCATTTGAAGTTCCAAAATGAAATTCAACATTTTTGGAGCCTACTCCATTCTGCCGCAGGCGCCGACGCTGATCAACAAACCATTCATTTTTGCAAAATAAATGTAGGGCAAACCTCATTTCCTTCAGCACCCTTGCTCTGAGAACAAAGAACCTGGCAAATATAATCTCCGGTAAGGTCCCTCGGTAGGAGTTCAAAGTAATTTCTGAGAGATGCAGATCTAGGCATTCGACATGATTGTTATATTGTATCACATTATCCACCACTGGGCCTAATCTTAACTGCAAAAGAAGAAAATGTGTTAGTGCCTACATGCAGTTTTGAACATTACTACAGGCCTAGCTATTTGGTTTGCAGGATTTGTAAAATGCACTAACATGCCATCTTCGTTCTAACGTGATTAACATGGGCATTTGATTACATTCTAGAAAAATGTAGCCTTCTACACCAGAGGTTGGAGTGGATGAAAAGTTCCCTAAGAAAACTAGTACAGATGAATCCAAAGGAGAAATGCTTATTGATTATAACCATATGGATCAAGCAACCAATATGGGGGGGACATGTATGTACTGAAATCCTCCAAAAGAACCTTCAGAAATCGTAGTACATTGACATTTTTAACTTGGAAAAATGTGTCATAGATTGAACTCCCTTATGGTTAACATTTAACAGGAAAGGAACATCACCTCGATATATAGCTTCTCCAGGCACGAAAAGCATCTCAGGAAACTGACAACTTGCTCTAGGTCGGGGCCGATAGATTCTAGTGCCAAGACCTTCACTATGCGCAGTTTAGGGGTCAAGCTTGTCGGAATCATTTTCTGAATGACAGACGAACAAACATCTTCAAAATTAGAAATAATGTTAATTTGTAGAAGGAGAGGTAGAAGGCGGCTGTTGTACCTGAACGGATGTGGATCCAATAACAAGTTTGGACTATTTGTCAGCCGAGTAGCCCACCACTGTCAATTTGGCCATAGAAATGACATCGATTCTTGTTGGACCTTCTTGATCAACTACAAGTAATCTCTCAAGTGCAGGTGTGTCCTCAGTGACCATACCATGGTACACATCTTGTGATGTCTTCCTGCCGCACCAATAACACACATAAATAGTCCGGAGAGTCATGGAGGTGATGTGGAAGGTACTCACCCCATTGATCGCCTGAAGACAAAGGTACTCGAGTGCAGTACATCCACGGAGTAGGCGCTCCATGTCACCCTTTGAGAGTTATATGGCGACGAGCTCGAGGTGCTTCAGTCGTGGTAGAATAAGAGCGGGCACGTCATTAAGGGGCGGGAAATGGCAGTTCCTGAACTTGGCGACGCGCAGCGTGGGCGCAAGGCGGAGTGCGGACGTTGGCAGCGACCGCATATGACCATCATCAAAAGTGAGCTCCTCGAGCTGATCTAGGGTGGGGGATTGGAACCAGTCGTCAAGCTTGGCTCGGTCCTTGCCGTTGGAACGGAACTTGCCCATTCTAAGGCCTTTGGTTGGGCCAAGGTGACTGCCAAGGATCTTGGAGAACGCATCCAAGCTTTTGCGATAGCCATGGCAGAGCTCATGGGTGTCGATGAGGTTGAGAGGGCTAGAGTTCCATAGGGGGCGCCTCCGCCGAGAAAGGAGGGTTGTCCGCCCCATATTTGATTGGGAGGAGGGAGATGATGACTTTCAACATATCATCGGGGAGGCTGCTGATGAAGCTAGGCCTATTGGAGTTGCTTGCGGTTCTAGCTCGCCCCGCCTCCGCTTGTTGGCAGCCCCGTTCTCCACCTCCGGAGTTTCCTTGTTAGCGGCGCTTTCTGATAGAAATGGGAGTACAGGGAATATTTAGTTTAAACAGGGCAATAGAAAAGTGTATTGGTAACTAGAATTATTAGGTAGGAATATAGTAAGAAAAGGGAATAACAATTGGTTGCTTAAATACTACACAATTCATTTGACATTGTTGGGTAAGTCAACATGCAGATAGTTGAAGAGAAAACTTACTTCGAACAAATTCTGGACGGATGATTTTGTCGGGGAAGTTAGCATATATCTCATGACCAGGCCCTTTTATGTGCAGTGCAATTTTAGTGCCAGCTTTCAGTACATAAAACTTTGCAATTTCTTTCCAAAAACCAGTGCCAAAATAGGAGTCACCACGTACATCAAACCAGGCCCTGTTATGTCTGTGTGCAGTATGACATCCGTGGAGCCTTGATGTATGTAAAGGGAAAAATTGTGCACTACATAATCTGTTGCATGGCAAGGGATGTTCTGCAGAAAATGGTAGGATTGTTAAAAAATATGGTAACATGCAAATATGGGCCCAAATTAAAAGAACTGTACAATAGTTGAAATCGAAGGACAAAAATCTATAATTAAACAGATAGGGTAAACATGATGTCATGGAAATATGAGAGTAATCGAAAGAACAATACATCATTAATTTGCCTAATATAGAAAGAAGAGGGAAAAAATCCCCTTTGACGTATATGGTGCATGTGGCACCTTTTATCCAAATGTAGCAATACTTAGAATATGTTCAGGAAAGTAGGCCATGCCAACCGATTTAGGGTGAGATTGAACATACCGTGCGCGTTGTCAAGTTATCTGGTACGGTGAGATGGAATCTCTGGCAGCGGTCGCAAAGTCATGAAGTGCCGGCGCACTATACATTCTATGAATGAAAGAAAACCCTCAAATCAGCTCGAATAAAAATGAATTCACGGTGATTTCCGCCGGGTGATTAAAGGAGGCAGATGAACTGGGATAAGAGATGAGATAATATCTCGTTAAATTAGTTACCTTGTCATCCATGAGAAAGAACCCTCAGTACGGCAGATTCCCCAACCGAGCGGAGCTGGGTCGACCGCGAGCAGCGTCGAGAAAGTCGATGGCGATAGGCGGCGGCAAGCGGAAGTGGCAAAATGCATTGGGCTTTGCCGGCAGCCTGGCGGCGGCGGCAGGCATCGAGCTAAGTGTTTACCGCCGCGATAGGCGGTGCCATGGCATAGACGTGGAGGAGCTTGTGCAGGTGTGAATGGGGAACGTACCGGAGGGGACGAGGGGGTGGCGGGCGGGGTGAGGGTTTTTGTGACTTGGGGATGGTGAGGGTTTTCTGTCCCACAAAAAATTTTGGGGGCGACGGTTTGCTAGAGCGAACCGTGTGTGATTGACGCGGCAGGCAAAATAAAAGTCAATGCACACGGTTCCAATTTTGGGAACCGTGCGTGATTGACGTACTACCTCCGTCCTGGTTTATTGGTCCCTCGTTGTAATTTTTACCAAAATTTGGCGAAATATTTAACATACTTAGACATAGATAATAAGCGTACACGTACATAAGCATAGTTCAACCATAAGTACATAGTTTAACCGTCATTAAGCATACTCAAGCGTACATAGTTCGATCCATCCCACATCTCATCTCACATGCGGTCGGCACGATCCTGAAGCTTCTCCAGGTACTCGGCGTACGCGTCGTGCGCCACCCTACAAGAATACTTCTGCTTGAAGGAGCCAGCGACCCATCCTCTTGCATGCGCCAGAACACTTAGATACGCGTCATGAAGCTTCTGGTTGCAAAATGGGCATCCATAGCCGTCGTTCCAGGTCCTAATACGCCTTTTATGCATTCCCGCATAAAGCTCCCTCAGGATTTGCCTCTTGTACCTCCTCTGGCCATCTTCATCCTCGCTGTCCATATCGTCAGACATCACCTATACAAATAGTAAAACAAATTTGGCATCAAATCAATGATTACATCCCGTGAAGTATGATTAGGAATTTATGGCTATTTATTTATACATATCCAGAGATTATGGTTCGATTTTTAAGCACACTCGTCTATGTACAGACCAATCTTGAAGAAAATAATGGCACAAACATATGTAGGTCATTCAAAATCAATTGTCAAGCCCTGGCTAGGAATTATTAGCACAAACACTAATCCTAGTCGGATTACTAGCAGAAATCATTTGCACAGATGAAACAATTAATCACTTATCACCTGTACCATTCAAATAATCAATACACTAAACGGATCTAACGAAACTTACTCAGATTTCATGGATTGGGAGAACATAACCATAGGATTTCTATTCCAAAAAGGGGGAGGCAGGAGTAACCAGAGAAACTCTATGATCTATTTGACACATAAATGGGTATAGATGACTAACCAGCTGTCCGTCGTTGTCATAAGTCGTCGCCGGAGTGGTCGTTGGAGTCGGTGTGGAACTCCGCCTCTGGCTGTGGAAGCTCGACGCCGTCGACGACGTCAGGGTGCAGTGATAACTCGCCGGCGGTGACGGCAACCTCTGTCTCCATCTCCACACCGTGCTCCGATGCTTTAGCAGCCCCGGCGTCGTCACTCCCTCCGATGGGGCGCTTCGGTGGCATCCTCATACACTGACAACTTTGAGGACTGAGAGCGGCGTCGAGGATGCAAGCAGAGAGAGGATTGTGTATGCGTAGCGAGGATGGGGGGTGCGGCCGCTCGGGCGCACCATTAATATGGAATAGTGGGAGTTGTGGGAGAGAGGCGGGCGACGGTCAAACCGATGGCTCGCCTCCCGGTGAGCTTGCGCACCGGACTGCTGGCATACCTACCAAAGTTTCACATAGCTAATTGCATGCCTCCCGATGACACTGCGCAGCGAGCACGCCTCCGTCAATTCACACACCTACAC
The DNA here is from genome assembly GCF_018294505.1 of Triticum aestivum. Taxonomy (NCBI): domain Eukaryota; kingdom Viridiplantae; phylum Streptophyta; class Magnoliopsida; order Poales; family Poaceae; genus Triticum; species Triticum aestivum. The sequence goes on along the minus strand of NC_057814.1, from coordinate 94,256,347 downwards.
GCACGCCTCCCTGTCTGCCTGCGCTGCGGACTGCTCGCATGCGTCCCGTCAACTCACGCCTGCTCGCACGGCACACGGGTCGCGCGGCGGCACGTATATTGTTTCTCTATTTGGATCATTAATGATGTCGCTTTATTGCTTAACCGAAGCATGGCACGTATCCATTGTTGGTCTAACGCTCACGGTTCGAATAAATAATCCATTTGGGATATTAGTTCCCAATTATTAATAATCTCCCGTATGTAATTAGATAAAGATTACATCAAAACTGGACTCAAATTTGACAAAAAAAGTACAATGCCACTTTGTATTGGTGTCCATATGACAACACGATAAGTTTCATGAACTTCAAATAAGTTTTGGATGTACTAGAATTTAAAAATCAAGATTCTCAATGTTTGAAATTTATTGCACGGGTAGTAAACATGCACCCAGTGAGACATATGTGTTTTTGCAATCCATTTAGGTGCACTGTCACGTGTGCATATAGCTCAAATTTGATTTTTGCACATTATACCCGTAGAAAATCAATCAATCAACGTACTAAAACGTCTTAATGATCTTTGTGATTTTTTTGAAATTAAAACGTCCCTCCTTTGGTAACATGTATGTTCACGGCGGGATAATTAATTTAACATGCATCGTAGTTGCTGTAGATTCGTGGTGTGTGTGGGGGTGTGTGCGTCTGGGGGTGGCGGGTGGCTCGCAGTACACTACGAGTTGTGTTCCACCGTGTGGGTTGGCCGTTTTGTTGGGCAGGCCGGTGCCACATCAGAGTCGTGAAATCGTTATTTAAAACATTACACAACCCTTTCATACATAAATGTTTTGGCCACATGTAGTCGATGGTTGTCCTACACGACACTGATACTCGCGTGTGACGCTTTCTGTGGGCCCGCGAGGTCGTCGTCCATCACTTTGACGAACAGCCGGCAGTGAGGTTAATTTGACCAGTAAGGTAGAATCTTTTTTGTTTGTGTTATGGTGGTATATAGTACGCGTCGAAGAGGTGGGAGGGGACTAGCATATATACTATACGTACGTGTCCGTGAAAAAGTACACCTCACTCAGTGTCAGGACTTTTTGGTTTCCGAGGCACGTGCCACATCAAAATTGTGAAATTGGTTATTCAAACATCACACAACACCTTTTTGGGCCACATGCATATCCTAGCTAGGACACTCACGTGTAACGCTTCCATTTGTGGGCCCACGAGGCCATCGTTGATGCATGCATGCATCACTTTGACCTACATCGAGAGAGGTTAATTAATTTCACCATCGATGAGGATTCTTTTCGGTTGTACATATATTACGGCAGGAGCATATAGTATGCGGTGAAGAGGGGGGAAGGGGACCATCATATGTAGTACGCTTGATATGAACCTCGCTCTATGTGGGTGCATGGTTTACGGTTTTTGAGGCATGTGGCACATCAAAGTTGTGCATTTTGGGTATTCAACATATATATGTTTGGCCCACATGCAAAGCGGTGGTGGTTCTCCTCTCGCACCCACTTAAGCGGTTATCAGCGATATCAATGCTTTCCCTTTGTGGGCCCGCTTGGTCCATCACTACTTTTTGCCTGACAACAAGAGAGGTTAGTTTGACTTAGGAGGGGATTATTATTTTTGCTCTGGGATGACATGCATGATACAGCTTGAGCACACACACATGCATGTGTATGCATGAATCCCTCCCATCGAGTCGAAGTGGCTAGTACAACAACACATCATGAACCGATCTCGCTCTGTGTGGGGAGCTAGTGTACGATTTTTGACACACGCGCTACATCAATGTTGTGTATTCAAACATGCATGCACGCATCACCTCCATACATATGCATGTAGTGGTTACCTTCGAACGACACTCCCTCGCATGGTTATCGGCGACAAGCCTATATATTTGTGGGCCCACGTGGACATCGATGATCACATGACCAACAACAAGATAGGTTACCATGGCGGATTCTTCGTTTGGTTCGTGTTATCATAGTATAGGTCATGGTGAGATTCAGACCTAATTAAGTTTGAGCGCATATACTATGCATGCATGCATGAATCCCCGTCGTTGGCTTGAAGTGTGGTGTAACATACATATGCATCGTCAACCTAACCCTCACTCAATCTGGGGATTTCTAGTTCGAAATCACGGTGCCACATCAAAGTTGTTCCATTGTTACTCAAAAACACACCTCTCCGTACATATGTTTGGGCCACACGCATGCAGCGGTTGTCTTCGGGGACTAGCTACTTGCGTGATTATTGGCGAGCTAGCCCATCTCCGGGGTCGCATGGACGGCCATCACTTAATTTGACCAACAACAAGAGAGAGGTTGTACGACCAAGGTGGATTATTCTTGGTCCGTTTTATGATCCATCTTGGTGAGATATATGCCTCTCTGGCCCGCCGACTGAAAGTGTGTGTGTGGGGGGGGGGGGTTGCTACTTCGCACTTTGCTAGGTGAACCTCGGTTGGGGGGGGCATGCATTCATAGCTTAGGATTCCCTTCGTGGCGACACGACGGGGGGTGGGGGCTGCTAGCTACTTCGCACTTTGCTAGGTGAACCTCGGTTGGGGGGAGGGGGCATGCATTCATAGCTTAGGATTCCCTTCGTACCGACACGAGGGGGGGGCTGCTAGCTACTTCGCACTTTGCTAGGTGAACCTCGGTCGGGGGGCATGCATTCATAGCTTAGGATTCCCTTCATGCCGACAAGAGGGAGGGGTGGCTGCTAGCTACTTCGCACGTTGCTAGGGTGAACCTCGGTTGGGGGGGAGGGCATGCATTCATAGCTTAGGATTCCCTTCGTGCAGACACAAGGGAGGGGGGCTGCTAGCTACTTCGCACTTTGCTAGGTGAACCTCGGTTGGGGGGCATGCATTCATAGCTTAGGAATCCCTTCGTGCTGACACGAGGGAGGGGGGCTGCTAGCTACTTCGCACTTTGCTAGGGTGAACCTCGGTTGGGGGGACATGCATTCATAGCTTAGGATTCCCTTTGTGCCGACACGAGGGAGGGGGCTGCTAGCTACTTCACACTTTGCTAGGGTGAACCTCGGTTGGGGGGATGCATTCATAGCTTAGGATTCCCTTCGTGCCGACACGAGGGGGGAGGGGGGCTGCTAGCTACTTCGCACTTTGCTAGGGTGAACCCCGGTTGGGGTGGCATGCATTCATAGCTTAGGATTCCCTTCGTGCCGACACAAGGGAGGGGGGCTGCTAGCTACTTCGCACTTTGCTAGGGTGAACCTCGGTTGGGGGGGCATGCATTCATAGCTTAGGATTCCCTTCGTGTCGACACGAGGGAGGGGGGCTGCTAGCTACTTCGCACTTTGCTAGGGTGAACCTCGGTTGGGGGGGCATGCATTCATAGCTTAGGATTCCCTTCGTGCCGACACGAGGGAGGGGGAAGGGGCTGCTAGCTACTTTGCACTTTGCTAGGTGAACGAACCTCGGTAGGGGGGGCATGCATTCATAGCTTAGGACTCCCTTCGTGCCGACGCGAGGGAGGAGGGGGGCTGCTAGCTACTTCGCACTTTGCTAGGTGAACCTTGGTTGGGGGGAGGGGGCATGCATTCATAGCTTAGGATTCCCTTCGTGCCGACACGAGGGGGGCTGGGGGCAAGCAATATAGTGCGCTTTGCGAGAGAGGTGCCACATCGAAGTTGCATTTGGTATTTGAAAATCAAACCACCCTTTTGATACATAAATTTGGTCCACATGCAAGTGTGTTCGTGTTCTGACCCTCTCCCGCGTCATTTTTCGCCAAATTTATGAACATTAGAAAAGTCGGATGACGCAACAAACACGGTTCACTCAAACTAACCGTGTGCCACACCGGTGCACCTGTCACGCACACATCTGCACAGTTTGGGCTCCACGAGGCTCCCCCTCTCAAAAATATCTGCCCGCCTCGAGGGTTCTTCTGTTTCATAACACGCGGTTGTTATCTCCGGACGTGTGCGATGTTTCTTGTTCCCAATCCCGCCTGCATCCCTAGAAAATATCTGCCTGCCTCGAGGGTTTTTTCTGTTTCATAACACACGGTTGTTATCTCCGGACAGTGTGCGATGCACTATCATCAAAATTTTCAATAGTCCGGCATTTCAATCCCGCATTTGAGTCCCGCGTAGTAAAATTTTCAGTACCCGCGTCATTTCCTCAAACACCCCGTGCCCCCCTCCACACACACACACCAAACCCTCCTCGGGCGTGCGCACACACACACACACACACCCTCCCTCGCTCGAATCCCTAGCAAGGTCCCCGCCGCCGCCGCAAGGCCTCCATTGTCAACATCTGTCGGTTTGCCCGTGCAGCTTACCCACCATCTCCATACCCAGGCCGCCCTGAGTTTCTTAGGTGACATCTGCCAAACGCCCCCTTTCTCACAGATCCCCATCCCCATCACCACCCCCACTCCAGAGCGTCGCAGCCTAAGCTCGGCTACGCTTCCCGTGGAGCTCGAGGAGCGACTAGCCCAAAAGAGGTGTATAGCGGTCTCTTCACCTGACGTCGCCGAGGAAGCTGACGACCATTACTGGCGGCAGGCACTCAAGCAGCGGGCTAGAGTATGCGGGCATGTCTCGGCAGCCGGCTACGACCTCGAGGTCATCGACAGCGACGGCCTGAGGCGGGCTGTGTCACAGGTTAAGTGGCCCACCCCCAACCCCTCGGGTTCAACCACCGTCGATCTCATCCATGGCCCCGCCGCTGATCTCCTCTGTCTCGCTGTCAACAATTTGCCATTCTACATCGCCATCGAGCCCCTTTTGTCATTTCTAAAGGACACGTTCTACGACGCTGGCTTGGGATCCACAGCTTCAAGTCAGACTTCATCGACGGCGACCACGAGGAGGGCACCCTCTCCGGCTCTTCCAAGGGTAAAGAGCCCATCTGCTCTTCCAAGGGGAAAGCGCCCGTCTGCGACATCAGGGAGGGCACCCTACAGTCGTGCTCTTCCAAGGGGAAGGAGCCCATCTGCGACAACATGGAGCGCATCCAGGGTCCGTGCTCTTCCCGCGGGAACGAGCCCATCTGTGACAAGTGAGGAAACCCATGATTTTTTTGCCGTGCCTCTTCACAGGGGTAAACCCATGATTTGTTTTGTCGAGTCCCTTTTGTAGTGTAGTGAGAATATGTCCAGTTTTAATTGCTATATCTGGTTGTTTGCAGTATACCTTATTTTTTTCAGTTGTTCACAATGTGATGCTCTATATGTGCAATTATTTACTGTGCAGTACATTTCATCAATCCAGTTTTAAACATACCGATAGGAATGCATATATTTGCTTGTTGTTAAGCATGTTATAGCTAGCATATGCCTCATTTAAAGTTTTTTGATTGTTCGGTTGTTTGTAGTTACCATATGTCCAGTTTCAAATGCTATCTTTAGTTGTTTGTAGTATGCCTTGTTTATTCCAGTTATTCACAACGTGATGTTCTATATGTGCAAGTATGAACTATGTAGTTCAATTTCATCAGTACCAGTTTCAACAATACCACTATGAATGACTACATTTGCTTGCTGCATCTTGTAGTTAACACTCCTTTCCATTTTTATTTATCAATAACCAGTGTACTTAGACCGGCACAATACCAGTTTGAATGACTATGTTTGCTTGTTGTTAAATGTTAGGCCTGTTGCAGTTAGCACACATTTCCACTTGTTTTGCTTTACTAGCGTGCTTAAACCTGCACACTGAAGCTATCTTTTGGAGATTATTTTGTCTGCCATGTATAATTTTGGTTGATGTTTAGCCTGTTGTGCTTAACATGCTTCTCGATTTACCTACACATGACAATTTTCGGAACGACTGCTGTTTTCCATCGAGGTTAGTTTCATCCCATGGCTTATATCTGCTCACTGTTCAGGATATCGGTAGCTGGTACCATATAGGCCGGAGGCTGATAAGGGACTAATCGGTGAATCGGACTTTTAACTGAATATATCTGCAAGCCATTTTTCGTTAGGTTAACTAGGGCCATATGTAATATATCTGAGGCTACATAGCAACATGCACTGTACTTAATGTCTAAATATGCAAGCCTAGGCTACATAGCAAGAAGGAAGAGTGTTACATTAATGTTCTAATGATGTCTAGATATACGTAGAAGAGCAGCAGCAACAACAACAACAACACAACCCTGTTTGGATACTCAACTTAGCTAGAGGTTAGAGTTAGTTTCTAGCTCATTGCTAACCTTGAACTAACTCCATCCAAAGAGTTGTTTGGATGGCAGGGTTAGATTGGCAATAAATGCACTGGGAGAACTAGCTCCAATTAGCACCTCTTGGGTTGGATAGTTTTTTTTGGGTGGGTTATAGATGCAACTAGCTCAAACTAGCCCTCATGTTTAGATATACTTTAGGGCTATTTGAGCCCGAACTAGCTCAAACTAACTCTAACCCATGGATACAGCAGCAGTTAATCAGCCGATAATTTGTAATAATGCACTAAACTCCTTCCGGCCCATAATATAAGATGTTAATTCATCTAATATGTGAGTATATTGGATGTTATAAGATACTCCCTCCGTTCCTAATATTTATCTTTTTAGAGATTTCAAATGGACTACCACATCCAGATGTATATAGACATATTATAAAAGAGTGTTGTACTACATCATTGTGCAATTGTTGTTTAGCTTCTAATATTAACTTGGTGCTTTTAGGTACATATGTCATTGGTAAAGGTCCGCGCTTCAATCCTTTCTGCGTATGGGGCAATGAGATATGGATGAACCAGCATCAAGTGAGGAAGCTGATAAAGATTGTTAGTAAAATGGGTCCAAAGATCAATTAAACTATTTGTTTACACTTTATCCAAGACAACAGCGAACTGCAGGATGGTAAGTAAGAACTCTGCAGCCTTCTTTCTACTGCCCATAATTAGTTGTGTTAGATGACAATGTCTGAATCTTTTTCCTTTGCAGTGGTTGCCAAAGCAGTTTACTCAAGATTACCTCTTAAACTACATGGTTGGTGGGCATGCAAAGGTTAAAGTATTTCTACCAGAACACGATGATTATCTAGATGTTTTCATGAAGACCGTGAAGGATGGGCGGTCGACCATCACAAGGGGTTGGACTAGAGTCATGCGTGCCTTCTGCATGGAGGAGGGCACAATATGGGCATTCCGCTTCACCTTGTTCAGCAACCAGAATATATTCTGCCTCTTTCTTTACCGTCTTTAATAGTACAAGTATACAACTGTGGTTCATCATTCTTTATTTGGTTCTTATGTAATTCTTGAACATATGTACCTATGAATCAAATAATGCATTGGTTGTTTGAACCTGATGGATATGAATAAAGCTGTAGCATACATTCAAATTCAAATCCAAATCCGGTACAATTTGGAAAAGCAGCAGTTAAATTAGGGTGAAATTACGCTCTCCAGGTTGTTACGGCACACACGGTTGGTAAAACACAAACGTTTGCGAGACGGTTCACATAGAGGAAACGTGTGCAAGCATGCACACAGTTGCTGTTTGCAAACCGTGTGCGATGTCAGACAATATCACAAACGGTGCGGGCAAACTAAACGTTTGTGTTAGTTGCCTTATCGTACATGATTCGCAACCATGAACTGTTTCTGATGAAGTATGCATCATAAACGTCGCACCACATGATAGCGTATGTGATAGTTGTCGTGTACGACGATGTTACGACGGTCCGACGTTTCGTAATCCTGTCCGACACTCGTACGACAATTAGCTAATCTTCTTAACGGTGAACCATTTGTGATGGGCCGCGCATCATACACGTTCTATAATAGTGAACCGTTTGTGATGGGCTGCGCATCGTAAACGTAGCACCACAAAATACCGACTGCGATGGCAATGCGAGCAGAAATGAGTAGGAGTACTATAGGGGCCCTATCCCCGACGGTTTCTGGGTCGTGTGGGAAGGACCCCCAGTATCGCCCACACTCACTTGGCGACGGTTCCAAATGCCATCGCAGAAAGGGGTTAAAAACTGTTTGTTTAGGACCGGCGCGTACCAGTGGACATGCCAGGTCAGTACATTGAATGTACTTGCAAGCTCACAACAACCATAAGCATCAATCCAAGACAATAACATAGCAGTTAACAGGTTAACTTATATTAACAACTACTATGATGCGGAAATAATAACTAAGCATGATATGATACTACTAGAATTACTACTGAACCACCATCTCAAGAACCATCTCACTGTTGGCTATCCGGCCAAGCAATAAATCACCTCGATCACCTCGTGATCAATACCTCCACGTGATCACCGCGTGACCACATCACACACTGAATGATCATCCTCGAGATCATCCCAATGTCCTCATCATCATCCTGCCAAACTGTACTACTCAAATATATCAACATATAAATCACCTATAAGTCATTCCGTCATGTGAGTGTTGATCGAACGGTGTGACCTAGTACGAACTTGTGCCCATGACCGAGAACGCGGCTATCGATAGATTAAACACACACTCTACAGAGGTTAGCACACTGTACCCACATCACAGAACCCATGGCCTCCTGCTCCCATTCGGGTGGACCAACGGCGTTCTGAAAAAACTAGTCTACTACCATGACACTCTCCCGGCCACTCTGACCAACTCCCCTTTGGGGTCAGTCCTGGGTGGCCCCGATGTCACCTCGTGACACCCAACAGCCACCGTTGTGGCAAAACAAAAACGGTCCCAAACGGGGACAAAGGGCCCTATCAACTACGGGCACACAAGGCTTATACCGGCCTACCTGATCAGGGTAGCGCACCCGTATAACCTTCCCTAGTTGGAGGCACCGGCGAGAGGCATAACAATAGACCGCATTAGGGCCCTCCCATAGAGGCAAATGTGGTTGCACTCAAAAAGCCCGGTCGGTGGCACCTGACCAACAAAATGACGAAATTTATCCCGAAGATAGATTTGTGATAACTGATACTCCAATATCATTTATCAACATGTAATCCAAGTCATAGCAATATCCAACAAATAATCTAGATATATTCATAACCTAATACTTCGAGGGTAGCATATCAACTAAGATCATGATGAATCCAAGAAACATGATACTACTAATCCAATAGCAAGATCAAAATATTAACCTAAGATCCGCATGATAACATCATATCCAAAATAATAATCCAAAGCATAATATCAAATACCATCATGAAAATAATCATAATGGCCACTAATAATCCAATGGCAACATGTCATCCTCGTAAGCTGCAAAATAGTAGTTCTAGAACTAGGAACCAAAATGTTTTTCTCTGTCACAGCATCTAGGTCTCTGATGAAGCGAGTAATGAAATCTTTTATTGTATGTGGAGTTTGAAGATCGCCTCGTGGATTGCTTTGTGCCGAGGGGTCCATATAGCCCTCAGTCTAACTGCCATTAGCAAAAACTTATCATGTGAAAGTTTCTCCATCAGGACGAACAACCAACACTTTGCATTTGGTTCCGATGTAGCCACTAAGTTGCAATCGAGTTCTTCATCTATGAGCACCCAAGTACACCGAGATACAGTACATTCGAGGAGAGAATGCCTCAACGAATCCGGCGCACCGCATAATCCGCAAGAACTCGTGTTTGACATATGTGAGTGTGCTCTAACAACTTTCGTGGGGAGGGAGTGTTTTGAGAATCTCCAAAGAAACATTCGGATCTTTGATGGAACCTGAGCTTTCCAAAGTGCTTTCCAGAATCCTTCCTCTGAATTAGTGCCTGATGATCCCGCCCAAGCCTCCAACCAGGCCTCTCTTTGCTGTCTAGTAGCTACCAACATGCAGTATGCAGATTTTATAGAGAAATCACCATTCTTCTCATGTGCCCAGCTCCAGAAATCTTTTATGTTCATTGTACATATCGGGATATTTGCAATAACCTTGGCATTGAAAGCCATGAAACCCCCCCTAAAGCATCTGTCTGTCCCACGTGGCCGTGGTAGGATCAATAAGCTCAGAAATGAGAGTTGGCGGATTTGGGTGAATGCATCCGTATGGCCACATCATCTCTTTACGGGGAAGCAAGTTTTCCTCCCAAATATTTGTACTATGCCCGTTACCAATCCTTTTTATAAGACCTTGTCTCAAAGTATCACGACCCTCTATAATGGCTCTCCAGACTTGGCTTGGGTGACCCCCTAATGTTGCTTGTAATATGGACGTGTTTGGGTAATATATACTTTTTAGCACACGCGCAACAAAAGAATCAGGATGCTGAAGTAAACGCCATGCCTGCCTCGCTAGCATAGCCAAATTAAACAGCTCAAAATCTTTAAATCTAAGGCCTCCCAAGGCTTTCGGTTGTGTCATGGCTTTCCAAGAAACCCAGTGTGTTCTAGTTGTCCTCCATTGCTCCCCCACCAGAATTTCCTGATCAACATATTCAGGTGCTCACACAAACCTCTAGGCAGCTTGAAACACGACATGGAAAAAACTGGCACTGCTTGGGCAACTAATTTCACCAAAATTTCCTTCCCAGCCGTTGACATTGTGCTCTCGATCATCCCTGTATCTTGCTTCACAAGCGGTCCTTAAGATATTTAAAAGCACCATTTTTGGAATTTCCAATGTCTGAAGGCAACCGATACATGAGCTGGACGGCGCGACCTCGATTCCTCACGAGCCCAACCTTTTTAGGGTGTTTTTTGCGCTATAAAAGAAATTCGTTGCACTGCGTGTCATGGGCCAGCCCACTAGGGGACAGCAGTAAGCGCCAGCTACCTGAACCGGCGCTTAAAGCGCCGTGTAGGAGCTCCCCTCCCAACGATCGTTTCTGATCATTCCCTAGGCGGGAGGCCAGGGCGACGCCGATTGACCCAAAAGGCCCAGTTAAATATATTTTTTAGAAAAATGCCATGAACCAAGAAAAATATTTTCATATAAAAACATAGAAAACAAAAACTTGAAATGTCATGCTCAGAATTATGAAAAATGTCATGCTACTATATAAAACTGCCATATCTCTAATTTATAAATTTACAATGAATATGATGAAAAAAAGAAGGCAGTCTGATCTAGAAAACAAAAACCGCCATGCTAAACTTTAAAACTACCACTCCTCTAGTGGGCCGGCCCACTAGGGGGCGGCAGGAAGCACCAACTACCTGAACGAGCGCTTAACGCGCCGCGCAGGAGCTCCCCTCCCAGCGTTTGTTTCTGATCATTCCCTAGACGGGAGGCCACGGCGACACTGATTGACCCAAAAGGCCCAGTTAAATATATTTTCATTTCTAAAAAAATCATGAACCAAGAAAAATATTTTCTTATAAAAACATAGAAAAACTAAAACTTGAAATGCCATGTTTTGAATTATGAAAAATGTCATGCTACTGTATAAAACTGCCATATCCCTAATTTATAATTTTACAATGAATATGATAAAAAAAAGAAGGTTGTGTGATCTAGAAAACAAAAATTGGCATGCTAAACTTTAAAACTGCCATGCCATCCTCTAGATAAAAATGCCATGAACAAAGAGATACACCTTTTCTTATAAAAACAGAGAAAACCATAATTTTATAAATGACATGCTCTAAAAAATATGAAAATTTTCATGCTACTTTGTAAAACTGCCATTTCTCTAATTTATAAATTTACCATGATAATAAAAAATGACATGACAATAAAAATGAAATCGACATCCTCTTGATAATAAAAATGCCTTGCTCTCAATAAAAACTGACAATAGGTTAATAATAAAACTACCATTCTCCTAATAATAAAATGTCATGTTATTAATAATAAAAATTGGCATGCTCTTAATCATAAAAAATGGCATCCTCTTGACAATAAAAAAATTTCCATGTTAGTAATAATAAAAATGGCATGCTCTTATAATAATAAAAACGGCATGCTCTTAATAATGAAGATATCGTGTACTAAAATTAAAATGCCATTCTCTTAACAAAAATTGGCATAGGGGCATTAAAAAAAGATCTAGAAAATTGCCATGCTACATACAATATAAAAATTCACATGACTAATTTGGAAATTTCCCTCTAAAAAGGATCTTTGTTCTATCAGTAACGGAAAAAAATCTGGATATAATTTTGAAACGGAAAATTATAATTAAAAAAGGAATTCGGCTTGAGAAGATACATAAACATGTTTAAGCGCAAGTGTGCACACAAGCTGTTTCAGTCCAAGTGGTGAAGGGGCACACTTTTATGCAGGAGGTCTTTGGTTTGAGGAAAGCGTATCTGGTACACCGGGGCAATTGGTGCTACCGGTGCAGCGGACCCTGTTTACACATTTAAAAATGTTTAGAAAATGCAAAAAAAATAGTAGTGCATTGACACAACATCATTCCATATTGTCGCAAAATTTCATATCAAAATTCGAAACATTGCATGAGATGCAAAAATGATAAATTTGACTTCAATGTGAACCTAATATAAGTTGGGCTTCAGATTTGGCCCATTATTACAACGATGTCAAATAGCAGGTTTACACATAGTCAAAATATATTTTACTCCTTCCCTTCATTATTATAAGATGTTCAACTTTTTCTAATTCAGATGTATATAAATGTATTTTAGCGTGTTTGTTCAATCATTTTAGTCCTTATGTAGTCTATATTAGAATATCTAAAGCACCTTAGGGAGTATGTTGACTCTTAGCTTGCATCGTCAAATTAAATTCCGACAAGCCTTATTTGTATTTAGCTCGATCTGTATATGTACTTAACAATTTGTTGCCGTATTGTACCGGAGAGGGAGGAAGCAGGCTCCACGATAATCCTTACTAGCAAAAAATAATAATAATAAAAGGCTGCACGATAGTCCAAATTTAGTCAGGATGCATTACAGGGACGGCGCCGGCTATCGCCATCGCACTGGCAGTCTGGCACAGTGTTGTACTAGTCGGGTCGTTGACGACAGTGTTGCCTCTCGCTCAGGGGCAGAGCAGATCGTGGAGGGCACGCCGCGCTCAAACGTTTAGTAGCCACTCCATCAGGGAGCGGGCCGCACGGCACGAGCTACAGACAACAACTCACTCCACTGGTCTGGTACCGTGAGGAACCCGCATGTGTTGAGACTTCCGTATCGCTACCCGAATCCGCCCATCTATGCTTGCCGATCTGTCCACCCTCCACTCTCATCGGAATGCTGTAGACAGGTTAGACTGCGTGACCATGTCGTTTCTTTGAAAATGTCCTTCAGCCAATATAAAGACATAGTTTGACCATCTAAATTCATGTTCTTTTTGGAGTGCTCCTTGGAGTGTTGGTGCGGTCGCCGACAAGGTAGACACGGGACACGCACCGGTGCACGGGACTCGAGTCACCGTTGTCTCCCATTCCCTACTCTTTCGCGTCAGAGCCCGCCGCCCACACGTCACCAGTCGATGTGACGTCGACGATGGATCTGTTGTGGTCGGAGGCCGACACGTCCATCACGACACAGTTGCGGCGCCCGGGGTTGCCAGCCACCCGTATCAGCGCCAGAGAGTGCGAATCCACCTAGACGACGTCTGCCGCAAGGGGTACTGCGGCCTCCCACACCCTATGCCTCGCTCGCCGGGCACGTCGCGCCATAGCCTCAGCGGACGGGCCACTGATGGTCTCCGAGTTGGCGCGCCAACGAAGGGGCTGCACCTCAACGGCGTTCGAACGCTAGACGGAGCTCACAGCCTCCAACAAGGCAGCAGTGACGCGCCCCACGCCAAATCCAATAGCCATTTGGGAGGACACTATGGATTCCGGGCGGATCGAGTCTCTGCTGTCAGGCGTTCTCCGAGCGCAATGTAGACGACCATCTCCCCCTCGGGTCTGACTTGGATGAGGTCCCAATTCGCCGATCGGGTGACGGAAGACTTGGATCCACTGCCCGCCGTGCCAGAGAAGGCCAGAGTTCGTCGGAAGGGAGCTTGGTGGCGGAGCAGAGTGAAGTGACTAGGATTTGGTCCAACAAGTGGATGGGGACGAATATATGTGAGGTCGGCGTGGGCTGGATCCGACACGGCAGACGCAGCCGGGCCTCTTCATATCGGTCCCAGATTTGGGCTGGATAAAAGGGATGCCGACCAGCTCAGGCATTTGCGACGAGTGTAAGGCGTCTGTCTAGGTCGGTTTTTCCCAAACGGTCAATGAACGGCTGGGTGTTTGAGGCCGTTTTGAGGCACCCGGTTATAGATGCTCTTATACTCCTAAAGAAAATATTGGAGTATCGGCCTTATGAAGGCTTCTCCGGGTGAGAGTGTCATCTGCACTATCCATTGCACGCTAAACTCATGTCAATGCCTCCCTGGTGCGCTCCTCGCTATCCAATCTGCGCGACCGTCTCGCACCCGGCTTGTTTTCCTCGAGGGTCCATGACGTGTGTGCAGCGGGCACGCGCAGGGCCACCTTCCTGTGGTGTTTTGCGTCGCGCCCGCGCACACGGTTTCTCACGCTACTCTGGAGCCTGCACGCACCGGGCGAGGCAGGGTGGCCCGTCAGCATCCGCCGCCCCCTGTCTGGCTGGTTCGGTCGCGTGGGACGAGCATGCGCGTCCTGCTCGGGGTGTTGCCTGCCCAGCCTTGTCGTGTGGGTTTGTGAGGGGTCTGGCTGGTCGGGTGTCGTTCTGTGATGGCTGGGAGCCGGGTTTGGCTCTGGTTCCCTCTCCCTGTGTGCGGGCTGTTTGGTCTGCATCCTTTCGCGCGCCGGATACACTTATGTGCCTGGGAAGTTGTATTCGCGTGTGACAAGTCCGCCCACGCGTTGGCGGTGGGGTTCACCGTTCTTGGATCCCGCTAGGCTATCCCGTTCAGAGGCCGACTAGGGATGGACCCGGTGCGAGGCCGGTGGATTGCGCGCCGGACATGCACAATCCATTTTTTGGTAGGCTGGTGGGGTCCGGCATGGCTATACCCCATCCAATTAGCCTGCAGAGAGGCCGACTAGTGATGAACCCGGTGCAGAGCCTGTGGCTTGAGTGTCGGGAACACACGATTGACTTCCTGGTGGGCATGCCTTGTTTCAAAAAAAAAAAAAACCCTCCTAGTGGGCTGTTGCATTAGCGTGTGCCTTGTGCATTTTTGTGGTAAGATGATGAAAATGCTTTTCGACCTTGCCTTCCCCAGGCGCGTCGGCCAGGCGTGCAATGGGACGTGTAACGTCCCTCGTGGTTGCCCGTATTGGTGCTTTGGTGCCCTTTGCAGCCTACCCAGCTGTTTGTTGGCGTCGGGTTCTCGTTTGGGTTTGTGTGTCAGTGTGTTGGGACGGCTCGCGTGAGTGAGGTCATTGACCGGGGATGTTGCCATTTGGTATGCTAGGTTAAAATGTGTCCTCCAGCAAACCACCTTTCACAGTGGCTACCCCTTCTTCCTTCCACCCCCCCCCCCCCCCCCCCCCCCCCCCCCCTCCACAGCTAGGTTAAAATGTGTACGCGAGAGTTACAAGGAATGGACCACGAGGTAGGATAAATAAGGAGGGCAGCTTCCTTGTGAGGGTCGGCCAGTTTGGCACGGCAGTCCGCTCTGCCTCTCCAAAGCTGCTACATCTGAATAGGAGTATAAGAGTCGTAGGCAGCAAGAGTCATGGCGCGCCCCTGCACGCCGTCGTTGGCAGCGGCTCTGCTATGCCTGGTGATCATATCGGGCGAGCGGTTCTTGCCGCAGTGCGCGGGCTGTACGCGTGATGATAGGAGGGCGCTTCTGGACATCCAGAGTTTCCTCTCTGAGCACTTGCCGTCGAACTACTGGGATTCGAGCATCAGAGACTGCTGCCAGTGGAGGGACGTCACCTGCGACTCCCGCACAGGCCGTGTCACGGGCCTGGACCTTGATGCGTTTCCATACCCACCTGCGTCGCCACTCAACACTTCTCTCTTCCTTCCCTTGGAGGAGCTGCAGAGTCTGTCCCTGAAGAACGTCGGTATAAACGGATGCATGCCTGGTGCAGGTATGCGTTCCCTCTCTGTATGCAATGCACTAACCAGTTTCCAGTAGTTTTTCAACACCGTATATCTATTTAGAGATAGAGTAGTGATATATACGACGTCCTGGTCGTATGCCTTTGTTCTGGAGACCCACTGCATTGAGCAACACGTGGCAATACTAATTAAATCAGACGGGTGACTTCACCTCAACTTATCCTTCTCCAAATGTTGATTGCAACCACGGCGAGTACCTTGCCGACGAGGACGACGTCGTAGCAAGACGGCGGTGCTTTGGGCAGACGACAGCGAACGACCAAACAACTTCATTGTGGTCTCGCTAGACTAGATGGTTTATCTTGGACTCCTCCGGTACCGAGATGAAGTGCTCACGACACCGGCGGCGAGCAGTGACCCTTCGCCAAATTTCGATTCCAACCACGGCGAGTTCCTTCCCGACGATGAAGACACCACCGCAAGACAGCGGTGCCCTGGCCAGACTGGCGGCGAGCAGCAGAGTTTTGCCGGCATCGAGGAGCGTGGCCTCCACCGGCGGGGGCGACAGGGAGTACCTTTATCATCGGCAGGCATCGCTTGATCTGCATAGCTTGATCTGCTCTATAATCTCGGTCATGCGACCCTCGTCACGCTGCTTCCCCAATGGCGCCCAAGCCTGTATGAAAATGTGGCATTTGAAAAAGATATCAGCTGGATGTGCAGGAAACTTGTGTTCAATGGTAATTTTGTTCCGCACCGTCCAAATCGACCATAACAGCGCCCCTACGCTACGCCACACCACCCTCGCATTGGCACCCCTCTGTGCCGTCAGCAAGTTGAGTATATCGTCGCTAGTTTGTGGGTTCCAATCTGTAACCGCGCTACACGCAAATCTAGCTAAACAACACCCGAAGAAAACATGGTTGGCGTCTTCCACGAGGCCACAAATGGCGCACATCCCGTTCGCCGGCCCATTCCGCTTGGCCACATTATCAGAGGTTGGACGGCGATTATGGAACATTTGCTATTGGAAATATGAGCTATTTAACGAATGATTTTATTGACAGAAATACTAGATAAAGCATGACTAATATAGTAGAGATAAAACAAGTCATGCAATTCGACAGAGAGAAGGTAAATAGCATCTGTATATATGAACTAGAACCAAACACATCTAGAATAGACACTAGAGCAAGAAGTTGTGACAGAACCTCTAACAGAAAGAGTATGAGAACGTACGGAACGGGAGCAGATGCACCGGTCTTGGGGTCGGTGTCCTCGCCAGCCATGTCGTCGAGGAGGTTGTCGACGTTGGGGAAGAAGTCGTCGTCGGGGAAGTAGTCGTCGGAGTCCGGGGCGTCCGTGACGAAGAAGTCAGTAGTCGCGCTGAGCGCTCCCCAAAAACCTTATCACCCTTCTCCCGTACAGGACTCAAAAGGTGCAGTTTCGGAGGCCTAATGTCCCGACCCGCGGTGCACGCCGCAAGTCGGGATGGGGAAGATCGTAGCAGCAGCGCAGTGCTCCAGAACTTTGTGGCGAGAGGAAGAGGATTTTCTGGTGTGTCTCTCTGGAGAGGAGAGCGACCTCTCTTATATAGGCACAGGAGAAGGAGGCGAACAGGCTACGACGGGAGGTGAAGCAACAGAGGGAGACGAAGCGAACATACTTCAGCCGAAGAGGCGAGCCGTTCGGATTTAGTGTCCACTATAGAAAACGTTTCAGCTCCCGCGTGACCTTTCGTATACCCGTCGTGCATGGCAAAATTTTAGACATCGGCTCGGCTCATTCCCGCTGTTGGGAATCGTAGCATAATTTAAAATTTTCCTGCGCTCACCAAGATGCATCTATGGAGTCTACTAGCAACGAGGGGAAAGGAGTGCATCTACATACCCTTGTAGATCGCGAGCGGAAGCGTTCCAATGAACGTGGATGACGGAGTCGTACTCGCCATGATCCAAATCACCGATGACCGAGTGCCGAACGGACGGCACCTCCGCGTTCAACACACGTACGGTGCAGCGACGTCTCCTCCTTCTTGATCCAGCAAGGGGAAAGGAGAGGTTGATGGAGATCCAGCAGCACGACGGCGTGGTGGTGGATGTAGCGGGTCTCCGGCAGGGCTTCGCCGAGCTTCTGCGAGAGAGAGAGGTGTTGCAGGGGAGGAGGGAGGCGCCCAAGGCTGTAGGTTGCTGCCCTCCCTCCCCCCCTTTATATAGGCCCCCTGGGAGGGGGGGGGGCGGCCAAAGCCCATCTAGGGCAAGGGGCGGCGGCCAAAGGGGGAAAAGGGGTTGCCTTGCCCCCAAGGCAAGGGGGAAGTCCCCCCACCCTAGGGTTCCCAACCCTAGGCGCATGGGGGGAGGCCCATGGGGGGCGCCCAGTCCACTAGGGGCTGGTTCCCTTCCACTTTCAGCCCATGGGACCCTCCGGGATAGGTGGCCCCACCCGGTGGACCCCCGGGACCCTTCCGGTGGTCCCGGTACAATACCGGTAACCCCCGAAACTTTCCCGGTGGCCGAAACTAGACTTCCTATATATAATTCTTCACCTCCGGACCATTCCGGAACCTCTCGTGACGTCCGGGATCTCATCCGGGACTCCGAACAACTTTAGGGTTTCCGCATACATATATCTCTACAACCCTAGCGTCACCGAACCTTAAGTGTGTAGACCCTACGGGTTCGGGAGACATGCAAACATGACCGAGACGCCTCTCCGGTCAATAACCAACAGCGGGATCTGGATACCCATGTTGGCTCCCACATGTTCCACGATGATCTCATCGGATGAACCACGGTGTCGAGGATTCAATCAATCCCGTATGCAATTCCCTTTGTCAATCGGTATGTTACTTGCCCGAGATTCGATCGTCGGTATCCCAATACCTTGTTCAATCTCGTTACCGGCAAGTCTCTTTACTCGTACCGCAATGCATGATCCCGTGACTAACGCCTTAGTCACATTGAGCTCATTATGATGATGCATTACCGAGTGGGCCCAGAGATACCTCTCCGTCAGACGGAGTGACAAATCCCAGTCTCGATCCGTGCCAACCCAACAGACACTTTCGGAGATACCCGTAGTGCACCTTTATAGTCACCCAGTTACGTTGTGACGTTTGGCACACCCAAAGCACTCCTACGGTATCCGGGAGTTGCACGATCTCATGGTCTAAGGAAAAGATACTTGACATTGGAAAAGCTCTAGCAAACGAAACTACACGACCTTTTATGCTATGCTTAGGATTGGGTCTTGTCCATCACATCATTCTCCCAATGATGTGATCCCGTTATCAATGACATCCAATGTCCATAGTCAGGAAACCATGACTATCTGTTGATCAACGAGCTAGTCAACTAGAGGCTTACTAGGGACACGTTGTGGTCTATGCATTCACACATGTATTACGATTTCCGGACAATACAATTATAGCATGAACAATAGACTATTATCATGAACAAAGAAATATAATAATAACCATTTATTATTGCCTCTAGGGCATATTTCCTACAGTCTCCCACTTGCACTAGAGTCAATAATCTAGTTACATTGTGATGAATCGAACACCCATTGCGTCCTGGTGTTGATCATGTTTTTCCCTAGGGAGAGGTTTAGTCAACGGATCTGCTACATTCGGGTCCATATGTACTTTACAAATATCTATGTCTCCATTTTGAACACTTTCACGAATGGAGTTGAAGCGACGCTTGATATGCCTGGTCTTCCTGTGAAACCTGGGCTCCTTCGCAAGGGCAATAGCTCCAGTGTTGTCACAGAAGAGAGTCATCGGGCCCGACGCATTGGGAATCACCCCTAGGTCGGTAATGAACTCCTTCATCCAGACTGCTTCCTGTGCTGCCTCCGAGGCTGCCATGTATTCCGCTTCACATGTAGATCCCGCCACGACGCTTTGCTTGCAACTGCACCAGCTTACTGCTCCTCCATTCAAAATATACACGTATCCGGTTTGTGACTTCGAGTCATCCAGATCTGTGTCGAAGCTAGCGTCGACGTAACCCTTTACGACGAGCTCTTCGTCACCTCCATAAACGAGAAACATATCCTTAGTCCTTTTCAGGTACTTCAGGATATTCTTGACCGCTGTCCAGTGTTCCATGCCGGGATTACTTTGGTATCTTCCTACCAAACTTACGGCAAGGTTTACATCAGGTCTGGTACACAGCATGGCATACATAATAGACCCTATGGCCGAGGCATAGGGGATGACACTCATCTTTTCTATATCTTCTGCCGTGGTCGGGCATTGAGCCGTGCTCAATTGCACACCTTGCAATAAAGGCAAGAACCCCTTCTTGGACTGATCCATACTGAACTTCTTCAATATCTTGTCAAGGTATGTACTCTGTGAAAGACCAATGAGGCGTCTTGATCTATCTCTATAGATCTTGATGCCTAATATATAAGCAGCTTCTCCAAGGTCCTTCATTGAAAAACACTTATTCAAATAGGCCTTTATACTCTCCAAGAATTCTATATCATTTCCCATCAATAATATGTCATCCACATATAATAAGAGAAATGCTACAGAGCTCCCACTCACTTTCTTGTAAACACAGGCTTCTCCATAAGTCTGTGTAAACCGAAACGCTTTGATCATCTCATCAAAGCGAATGTTCCAACTCCGAGATGCTTGCACCAGCCCATAGATTGAGCGTTGGAGCTTGCATACTTTGTTAGCATTCTTAGGATCGACAAAACCTTCCGGCTGCATCATATACAACTCTTCCTTAAGGAAGCCATTAAGGAATGCCGTTTTGACGTCCATCTGCCATATCTCATAATCATAGTATGCGGCAATTGCTAACATGATTCGGACGGACTTCAGCTTCGCTACGGGTGAGAAAGTCTCATCGTAGTCAACCCCTTGAACTTGTCGATAACCCTTAGCGACAAGTCAAGCTTTGTAGATGGTCACATTACCATCTGCGTCCGTCTTCTTCTTAAAGATCCATTTGTTTTCTATGGCTTGCCGCTCATCGGGCAAGTCAGTCAAAGTCCATACTTTGTTTTCATACATGGATTCTATCTCGGATTTCATGGCTTCTAGCCATTTGTCAGAATCCAGGCCCGCCATCGCTTCTTCATAGTTCGAAGGTTCACCGTTGTCTAACAACATGATTTCCAGGACAGGGTTGCCGTACCACTCTGGTGCGGAACGTGTCCTTGTGGACCTACGAAGTTCAGTAACTTGATCCGAAGCTTCATGATCATCATCATTAACTTCCTCCCCAGTCGGTGTAGGCACCACAGGAACATTTTCCCGCGCAGCGCTACTTTCCGGTTCGGAAGGGGTGACTATCACCTCATCAAGTTCCACTTTCCTCCCACTCAATTCTTTCGAGAGAAACTCCTTCTCCAGAAAGGACCCGTTCTTAGCAACGAAGATCTTGCCTTCGGATCTGAGGTAGAAGGTATACCCAATGGTTTCCTTAGGGTATCCTATGAAGACGCATTTTTCCGATTTGGGTTCGAGCTTTTCAGGTTGAAGTTTCTTGACATAAGCATTGCATCCCCAAACTTTTAGAAACGACAGCTTAGGTTTCTTCCCAAACCATAATTCATACGGTGTCGTCTCAACGGATCTAGACGGAGCCCTATTTAAAGTGAATGCGGCAGTCTCTAAAGCATAACCCCAAAATGAGAGCGGTAAATCGGTAAGAGACATCATAGATCGCACCATATCCAATAGAGTGCGATTACGACGTTCGGACACACCATTTCTCTGTGGTGTTCCAGGCGGCGTGAGTTGTGAAACTATTCCACATTTCCTTAAGTGTGCACCAAACTCGTGACTTACATATTCTCCACCACGATCTGATCGTAAGAATTTTATTCTCCTGTCACGTTGATTCTCAACCTCATTCTGAAATTCCTTGAACTTTTCAAAGGTTTCAGACTTGTGTTTCATTAGGTAGACATACCCATATCTACTTAAGTCATCAGTGAGAGTGAGAACATAACGATATCCTCCGTGAGCCTCAACACTCATTGGACCGCACACATCGGTATGTATGATTTCCAATAAGTTGGTTGCTCGCTCCATTGTTCCGGAGAACGGAGTCTTGGTCATCTTACCCATGAGGCATGGGTCGCACGTGTCAAATGATTCGTAATCAAGAGACTCCAAAAGTCCATCTGCATGGAGCTTCTTCATGCGTTTGACACCAATGTGACCAAGGCGGCAGTGCCACAAGTATGTGGGACTATCGTTATCAACTTTACATCTTTTGGTGTTCACACTATGAACATGTGTAACATCACGTTCGAGATTCATCAAAAATAAACCATTGACCAGCAGGGCATGACCATAAAACATATCTCTCAAATAAATAGAACAACCATTATTCTCGGATTTAAATGAGTAGCCATCTCGAATTAAACGAGATCCAGATACAATGTTCATGCTCAAAGCTGGCACTAAATAACAATTATTGAGGTTTAAAACTAATCCCGTGGGTAGATGCAGAGGTAGCGTGCCGACGGCGATCACATCGACCTTGGAACCATTCCCGACGCGCATCGTCACCTCGTCCTTCGCCAGTCTCCGTTTATTCCGTAGTTCCTGCTTTGAGTTACAAATATGAGCAACCGCACCGGTATCAAATACCCAGGAGCTACTACGAGTACTGGTAAGGTACACATCAATTACATGTATATCACATATACCTTTGGTGTTGCCGGCCTTCTTTTTGTCCGCTAAGTATTTGGGGCAGTTCCGCTTCCAGTGACCACTTCCCTTGCAATAAAAGCACTCAGTCTCGTGCTTGGGTCCATGCTTTGACTTCTTCCCAGTAACTTGCTTACCGGGCACGGCAACCCCTTTGCCGTCCTTCTTGAAGTTCTTCTTACCCTTGCCCTTCTTGAACTTAGTGGTTTTATTCACCATCAACACTTGATGTTCTTTTCTGATCTCCCCTTCCGCTGATTTCAGCATTGAATATACCTCGGGAATGGTCTTTTCCATCCCCTGCATATTGTAGTTCATCACAAAGCTCTTGTAGCTTGGTGGAAGCGACTGGAGGATTCTGTCAATGACCGCGTCATCCGGGAGATTAACTCCCAGCTGAGACAAGCGGTTGTGCAACCCAGACATTCTGAGTATGTGCTCACTAACAGAACTGTTCTCCTCCATTTTACAGCTGAAGAACTTGTCGGAGACATCATATCTCTCGACCCGGGCATGAGCTTGAAAAACCAGTTTCAGCTCCTCGAACATCTCATATGCTCCATGTTTCTCAAAACGCTTTTGGAGACCCGGTTCTAAGCTGTAAAGCATGCCGCACTGAACAAGGGAGTAATCATCAGCACGTGATTGCCAAGCGTTCATAACGTCTTGGTTCTGTGGGATTGGTGCATCACCTAGCGGTGCTTCTAAGACATAATCTTTCTTGGCTACTATGAGGATGAGCCTCAGGTTCCGGACCCAGTCCGTATAGTTGCTGCCATCATCTTTCAGCTTGGTTTTCTCTAGGAACGCGTTGAAATTGAGGACAACGTTGGCCATTTGATCTACAAGACATAGTGCAAAGATCTAAGTTCATGATAATTAAGTTCATCTAATCAAATTATTTAATGAACTCCCACTCAGATAGACATCCCTCTAGTCATCTAAGTGAAACATGATCCGAGTTTAACTAGGCCGTGTCCGATCATCACGTGAGACGGACTAGTTAAGATCGGTGAACATCTCCATGTTGATCGTATCTTCTATACGACTCATGCTCGACCTTTCGGTCCTCCGTGTTCCGAGGCCATGTCTGTACATGCTAGGCTCGTCAAGTCAACCTAAGTGTATTGCGTGTGTTCCGAGGCCATGTCTGTACATGCTAGGCTCGTCAACACCTGTTGTATTCGAACGTTAGAATCTATCACACCCGATCATCACGTGGTGCTTCGAAACAACGAACCTTCGCAACGGTGCACAGTTAGGGTGAACACTTTCTTGAAATTATTATAAGGGATCATCTTACTTACTACCGTCGTTCTAAGCAAATAAGATGCAAAAACATGATAAACATCACATGTAATCAAATAGTGACATGATATGGCCAATATCATTATGCTCCTTTGATCTCCATCTTCGGGGCACCATGATCATCTTCGTCACCGGCATGACACCATGATCTCCATCATCATGATCTCCATCATTGTGTCTTCATGAAGTCGTCACGCCAACGATTACTTCTACTTCTATGGCTAACGCGTTTAGCAACAAAGTAAAGTAATTTACACGGCGTTATTCAATGACACGCAGGTCATACAAAATAATAAAGACAACTCCTATGGCTCCTGCCGGTTGTCATACTCATCGACATGCAAGTCGTGATTCCTATTACAAGAATATGATCAATCTCATGCATCACATATATCATTCATCACATCTTCTGGCCATATCACATCACATAACACATGCTGCAAAAACAAGTTAGACGTCCTCTAATTGTTGTTGCAAGTTTTTACGTGGTTTGTAGGTTTCTAGCAAGAACGTTTCTTACCTACGTATGACCACAACGTGATTTGCCAATTTCTATTTACCCTTCATAAGGACCCTTTTCATCGAATCCGTTCCGACTAAAGTAGGAGAGACAGACACCCGCTAGCCACCTTATGCATCTAGTGCATGTTAGTCGGTGGAACCTGTCTCACATAAGCGTACGTGTAAGGTCGGTCCGGGCCGCTTCATCCTACAATGCCGCCGAAACAAGAAAAGACTAGTAGCGGCAAGAAGAATTGGCAAACTCAACGCCCACAACTGCTTTGTGTTCTACTCGTGCATAGTAACTACGCATAGGCCTGGCTCATGATGCCACTGTTGGGAATCGTAGCATAATTTAAAATTTTCCTACGCTCACCAAGATGCATCTATGGATTCTACTAGCAATGAGGGGAAAGGAGTGCATCTACATACCCTTGTAGATCGCGAGCGGAAGCGTTCCAATGAACGTGGATGACGGAGTCGTACTCGCCGTGATCCAAATCACCGATGACCGAGTGCCGAACGGACGGCACCTCCGCGTTCAACACACGTACGGTGCAGAGACGTCTCCTCCTTCTTGATCCAGCAAGGGGAAAGGAGAGGTTGATGGAGATCCAGCAGCACGACGGCGTGGTGGTGGATGTAGCGGGTCTCCGGCAGGGCTTCGCCGAGCTTCTACGAGAGAGAGAGAGGTGTTGCAGGGGAGGAGGGAGGCGCCCAAGGCTGTAGGTTGCTGCCCTCCCTCCCCCCTTTATATAGGCCCCCTGGGAGGGGGGGGGGCCAAAGCCCATCTAGGGCAAGGGGCGGCGGCCAAAGGGGGAAAAGGGGTTGCCTTGCCCCCAAGGCAAGGGGGAAGTCCCCCCACCCTAGGGTTCCCAACCCTAGGCGCATGGGGGGCGCCCAGCCCACTAGGGGCTGGTTCCCTTCCACTTTCAGCCCATGGGGCCCTCCGGGATAGGTGGCCCCACCCGGTGGACCCCCGGGACCCTTCCGGTGGTCCCGGTACAATACCGGTAACCCCCGAAACTTTCCCGGTGGCCGAAACTGGACTTCCTATATATAATTCTTCACCTCCGGACCATTCCGGAACCTCTCGTGACGTCCGGGATATCATCCGGGACTCCGAACAACTTTCGGGTTTCCGCATACATATATCTCTACAACCCTAGCGTCACCGAACCTTAAGTGTGTAGACCCTACGGGTTCGGGAGACATGCAGACATGAACGAGACGCCTCTCCGGTCAATAACCAACAGCGGGATCTGGATACCCATGTTGGCTCCCACATGTTCCACGATGATCTCATCGGATGAACCACGGTGTCGAGGATTCAATCAATCCCGTATGCAATTCCCTTTGTCAATCGGTATGTTACTTGCCCGAGATTCGATCGTCGGTATCCCAATACCTTGTTCAATCTCGTTACCGGCAAGTCTCTTTACTCGTACCGCAATGCATGATCCCGTGACTAACGCCTTAGTCACATTGAGCTCATTATGATGATGCATTACCGAGTGGGCCCAGAGATACCTCTCCGTCACACGGAGTGACAAATCCCAGTCTCGACCCGTGCCAACCCAACAGACACTTTCGGAGATACCCGTAGTGCACCTTTATAGTCACCCAGTTACGTTGTGACGTTTGGCACACCCAAAGCACTCCTACGGTATCCGGGAGTTGCACAATCTCATGGTCTAAGGAAAAGATACTTGACATTGGAAAAGCTCTAGCAAACGAAACTACACGACCTTTTATGCTATGCTTAGGATTGGGTCTTGTCCATCACATCATTCTCCCAATGATGTGATCCCGTTATCAATGACATCCAATGTCCATAGTCAGGAAACCATGACTATCTGTTGATCAACGAGCTAGTCAACTAGAGGCTTACTAGGGACACGTTGTGGTCTATGCATTCACACATGTATTACGATTTCCGGACAATACAATTATAGCATGAACAATAGACTATTATCATGAACAAAGAAATATAATAATAACCATTTATTATTGCCTCTAGGGCATATTTCCAACACCCGCAACCCGCGGCGCGTCGTGACGAGGCGTGGTGTGGCAAGGCGGGCGGCGAAGGAGGAGCGCGCGTGGATGTCCCTCTTGTTCTCATGCTCATACAAGTGGGGAAAGAATCTCCCTTATAAGGAGGTCCAACTCCCACTAAACTAGCAGTGTGGGACTAAATTTTAGTAGTATCCCTTGCCTTGCACAAATGGGCTAAGTAGGCCTCTAGGATTTATTTAGAAATTTCTAAAATAGTTATTGGGTTGGCCCATAAATAGATAAAATTCCAGCATTTGCCACATAAAAATCTTGATCTTGAGGGGAATGCCAGCCTTCCATAGTCCCCTAGCCATGTCTAGCACATTCCCCTCCGTCAACTTCTCATATAAAGATTTGGCCGAAAATTTCCGGGAAGCCGTGAGCTTCCAAGTGATAGCATCTTTTTCCTGGCTGAGAGTCCTCCCCTCGACGTCAGCCACGAGTGCGTTCCAAGAAGCGGCCTCGCCTGTCTCCAGCGTCCTAAAGAAGGAGATCGCCGGCGCACTACTAGGAAAATGCCTACTAGTGGCGCACCAGTTTTGCCTACTAATGGCGCACTACTGGTGCACCACTAGTACCATGCCACTAGTATTAAATACTAATGGCGCATCACTGGTGCGCCATTAGTATACCAGATACTAATGGCGCATCACGCCGTGCGCCATTAGTATATCATTCGGTGCTCCACTGGTATTCCCTCCAGGTGCGCCACTAATAACCTTATAGGTGCGCCACTAGTAATAAAGGAAGGTGCGCCACTAATAAGGGCTTAAATGTGGCACTAGTAATGTATTTGGAAAACAAAAAAAATCTAAATTTACAGAAAACAACCTATAAGGAAAAATAATTTAAAAACAAAAAATGAAATAGAATCATAATTTTTATTATAATAAGAATATTACAATGTCTTTACAAGTTTCCAATAAAAGGAAAATTGCAAGGAAATAAAAGAAAATCCTAAAACTAATCTTCTAGTAATCTTTTCTTCTTTTTCTTCACTTTATCCCTGCAAAATGTAACAAAATAAACAGAAAGACAAACAAACTATTTATAACATGTCAATACTGTCATTTTTTATGCAGAACTAGATATGAGCATATATTTCCAGAATTACATGGTAAGTAGTGCAGCATATGTTGTTAAGTAATGATGAGAACCTCAGGACACCATCATTGGCATGGCAAGATTAAGGAGCACCTGTTCTTATCAGTGAGAGTAGGAGAGAAAGAAAGAAAGTGAAGAGACCAGTGTAGCATCTGTCCAAATCAGATTTAAGAGAGAGGGAATTGGCAAGGAAAGATATAGTCCATAACCTGCAAGAAGAAATAGGCCATTGATAGCACATTTACTAAACATCTGCTGTAAGCAGAACACATACACCCACTTACACATGGGTACTATTCTGTATATAGGTACACAAGCACAACACATGCACCTGGTATAGATAGGAGTATAAGCATGCATCTAAATCATGTGAAACATATGAAATAGCTAATGCAAAGAAAGAATTATCACTACATGCAACCATCAGGACTATGTCCTGTACAATATACAACTAAACCACCAGTAGATGATGTACTAAACCATACAAGAAATACCAATACATGGTATTTAGATAAAGACTAGTATATATCAAACACAATACCAGCTTGAAAGAGAAACTATAATTTTATACCACTACGGGAGCAAGTCATGAACTACAGAGTAATTGCAGTAAAGAGATGAATCAATATATGTTGATCAATAAGAGAGTTACAGCTATATACAAATGAAGGACTATATCCTTTATAAGATAACAAAGAAACATTAGCACTTATACATATGAACAAATAGAACCAGCAGCCAACTAATAAAGAAAGTAGCATGTGCTATATGACAGGAACAATAACATCTATAAGACCAAGATAATTGCAATGATAACAGTAGGGTCATGCCATCATTCGATCCAATCATTGCAGAACTAGTTGAGCGACAAATCAAATATAACAGTAGTTCCATTGGTTCAGCCAACAAGTTAACAAAAGTTTACTTCCTACTAATTTTGCAACTCGTGATAATAAAGAAAGCAGAGCTCGACATCACAGCAACAAAAGTGGTAGACTGGGAGCCTGGAACCATGCACGTCAAATTGCAGAGCAGAAAAATAGCAGTACTACCTGGAGCAATAAGAAACTCAATAGACTGGGGCAACATTTGGAAGGAGACAAGCAAGTACTACAACAGCTAGCTAGGCTGAATTGAATATTAAAAAAAATCATATGTTGAGCATGATTATACACGTCAAGGGGAAGGGGTTCACGGCAGGGACCTTCATGGCATGGCATGGCTTGCATCTCTCCTCCGCATGTGCATTGGTTTGCATCCAATCCTTGCAGTCCAATCCATGGACGTCCCTCCCTCCCTGCATCTCTAGAACAACATGACACTTAAATTTCATCAACTTCCGTTGCTACTGAATAAAAGAGGAGCAAGATGAATATGCTGCATAAGACATACATGGAGAAGCAAGCTGCTTGAAAACAGAGGAGATCCATGATGGTTGTTTTCATTCGCAACAGAAGAACTCAAAAAAATGCGCAATTGTATGCTATCTATGGATACACCACCTCCACCAGTACCTAGCTCCCAAACTGAGAAAAGAAATCCATTCATATGCAGCAACCCAAACTTGACTTTGAGAGAGCGGACTGATTAACATTTTTTTGTTGCGTCGAATTTTTCACAAATAGAAGCACTCCAGCAACTATGAGAATAAATCATAGAGGCTGGCCGAACTAATTGGCGCACTCAAACGATACCTGAGAGCGGCCTGATGAACACATTGTTAGGGACGCACATCTAGCTAGTTTCCTGTATATCAATTAAGCTACTAGCTTGGTTGCTTCTTTTAGCTAGCATACACGTACGGGATTTGTTATAGCATACATAAACAAACACACGTTTCTTTTAGCTAGCTAGGCGGAAGTGAAGATTGACCAAAATCACATTCATATCAAGCTATGTGAAGCATCATTATACAAGGAAAAGGGGGGAACAGAGGAGTGCAGAGGGGCTCACCATGGGGGTGCTTTAGCCGATGCAGTGCACCGCCGTCTCGCCGGAGTTTACCCGCCGCGTGCGTCTGCCCCGCAGCCACCGGGTGCAGGAGCACCGACCACGAGGCGGAGCCGCCCGTGGGACTTGCGGTGGGCGTCGGAGAGGGCGGAGCAGAGTCGCCAGCGACACGCCGGAGTTGGAGGGGACGCCACCCTTGAAACCCTAGCCATGGGGAGGGGTCGTGGGTGAGCTCTCGGGGCCGCGAGAGGCGGATCTGGCCGGAGGGAAGGGAAGAGCGGCGGCAGGGGAGCACGGATCTGTGCTACGCGCCGGCGAGGGCCGCCGGAACACGCCGGAATCGAGCGGCGTAGGCAGCGGCGGCGAGGGTTTCGTGGGTGGGGGGAGGGAGCAGGGAGAGACGAGCGAGAGAGGGAGAGGGAGAGGCCGTGCTGCAGGGTGCCTTTTCTCTAGATGGATGGATGGATGTGGGGTGGAGAGCTAGCACTAGTAATGGCGCACTGTGCCACGGTGCGCCATTAGTATTTTTGGAAAAAAAACAAAAAACAAATTTTGTTAGTAGTGGCGCACCATGTTTGTGGTGCGCCATTAGTGTCTATCACACTAATGGCGCACCAGCACACGGTGCGCCATTAGTATTTTTTGGAAAAAAGAAAAAAATTGTTAGTAGTGGCGCACCAGAGTTGTGGTGCGCCATTAGTGTCTATCACACTAATGGCGCACCAGCACACGGTGCGCCACTGCTATATAGTAGTGGCGCACCACATGTCTGGTGCGCCATTAGTGTGCATATTGTCTATAGCCCTTTTCCTAGTAGTGGCGGGTGCACTCGAAGGGCGTCGGCGACCATAATGGTAGTGTCAGTGGCCAATTGATAAAGCTCTGAGTGGCATTGCCACAGCGGAGCTTGACCCCTCCAACAGTCTAGCCAAAACCGTGTGGACGAGCCGCTGTTGACGGTAAACTGGGCACCCACCGTAAAGGCCGGTCTCACCGCTTGGACCCCGTTCCAAAACGACGATCCCTTAGGTTTAGCCTTGAAAAGATTTCCGTCCGGGAAATATCTTGCCCGAAGGATATCCGCCTAGAGTCTCGTCTCATTTTGGGAAAGGCGCCACCACTATTTGGTGAGCAGGGAAACATTCATGAGTTTAGAGTTCGTGATCTCCAAACCACCGAACTTTTTTGGTCTGCAAACCGCGGCCCATTTCACCAAATGGTATTTGCGTTTCATCCCAGTTCCTTCCCAAAAGAATCGGGAACACGGAGTGTCAAGCTTGGCATGAACTCCATCCGCAAGGAGAAACATCCCCATTGTAAAAAGAGGGAGGGAGGACAGGCTAGAGTTGGTCAAGATTAGCCTAGCTGCCGAAGACATAAACCTCCCTCGCCACGGGCTAACCCTATTATCCACTTTGCCATAAAGCGGCTCCCATTCGGCTATGGTCAGATTCTTGTGCGAAATCGGGAGTCCTAGGTATTTGATCAGAAATTTCCCAATCTTGCAATTGAGCATATTTGCTATCCTTCTACTTTCGTGATCCTCCATCCCAATGGTGATCACTTCGCTTTTAAGACAATTGATCTTAAGCCCCGACAAGATCTCAAAAGCGAGAAGCACAAACTTAATCGAGGCGATACTATGATCATCAGGTTCGAACAAAAGCATCGTGTCATCTGTGTATTGAAGATGAGTGACACCACCGGGGATGAGGTGGGGGATTAGCCCTCTAATGTGCCCCACTGCCCTGGGTTTGTTAATCATTGCCGCTAGGGCATCCACAACAAAATTGAAGATCAGTGGCGAGCTCGGGTCTCCCTGCCGAAGGCCACGTTTGTTGCGGAAGAAATTGCCCATTGTACCATTAATGGTAACCGCCGTGTGCCCACTACACACGAGGTGCATGATTCGATGGACGAAACCCGCATCAAAACCCTTCTTGATGAGGACCTCACGCATGAACTCCCAGTTCACGCGATCGTAGGCTTTCTCAAAGTCCAAGCACGCCTCGCGACTTGGTGCGTTTAAGCTCGTGAACAATTTCTAGAAGCACTAAAAGGCCTTCGAGAATGTTACGGTGTTTGAGGAAACCGGTCTGACTAGGGGTAATCACCCGTTGAGCCACCGGAGCCAAGCGCGAGGCATAGGCTTTCGCGCAGATCTTGAAAGGAACATTGATCAGAATGATCAGCCTAAAAAGTTTGATTTCATCGGCCCCTTTCACTTTAGGGATCAAACTAATAGCCCCGTTGTTAAGCCGCGACAGGTCTACCGTACCTAACGCGAAACCGTTCACGATATCATAGAAAAGATGCTTGAGATGCGGCCAGAACTTTTTGAAAAATTCCACCGGCCAGCCGTCCGGCCCAGGAGCCGTGTCGGTTTTCATGTCGTGCAGAGCTTTATCGATTTCCTCCGGTAGGAAAGAGAGAGCGAGCTCTTCGTTCTCCTCCTGCGATACCCGTTCAGTTGGGTCCCACAGGTCCTCACGGAGGCAAAGAGCTTTTTCCTCGGCCGTCCCCAAAAGGCCGATGAAAAACTCATAGATGTGAGCCACTATGTGTTCGTTGGTTAACAGGAGACCAGTATCAGACTGCAGCCGTAGAATAGTGCTTTTACGTTTTCTTTCGTTAGCGAAAGCATGGAAGTAACCGGTGTTTGCGTCTCCTTTAGTAACCCACTTGACTCCGCCCCTACGCCGCCAATATTCCTCCTCCGCTCGAAGAATAGCAATGACCTTGTTTTCTAGCTCGTATCTATGAGCCCATTCCCCCTCCGAGAACGGCCGGTGATCTGGCTCCAAATCCAGCGCAGCTATTGCCTCAACAATCCTAGCACGCTCCTTTTTGGTTTCACTGCCGTGGTTCGCACCCCACCCGCGCAGGAAAGCCCGGAGTTTGCTAGCCGCCGCGGTCAAGCACTCTGCCGGTCCGCGTTGTGGCCCGAGCTGGGCACGGATCGAAAGCCAGCGATTAGCGACCAGCTGCGCAGACCCCTCGGATTCGAACCACGCCGTTTCGAAGTAGAATCTAGTGCTTCGTCTAATGTGATCGTCCCCCGAGGATGGTACTGATATGATAGAGATCCCCACGTCACATCGTACATGAATCGAGAGAATTTCGAGAACTGAGCGCTAGTTTAGCGGCTGCAGTTTGCCATGCCCACCCACGTTCGACTTGCATGGATGCTATCCTCCTAAAAGGTTCGGGGAGAGCCAATTTCATTGTATACGGCGCTTGCTGCGCTTCCTTATTAGAGATGTTACCCCCTCCGATTCATATTAATTGAGAGATATATTGAACTTATTGATAAATAAACGCTACATGACTTCCTCACTTTATTTTGGGAACTCTCAAGGGGTATTGTAGTGTGGGTAGTTAAGTTTATCCCCTCCAAGTCTCAATTGAAATATATAGTTTTTCTGGACTGTCGGCGACAACATGCTGAAAGATGCAGTTATTGTTATTTTTAGATAGGGAAAGGGTAATGTTTATGTCTGGTGCGCCGGCCGAAAGTTGAGCTGGTCAAGCTCATGTCGTTGGATTAGATAGCGATCTTTGTGTCTGTGTTTATGCCACCTCATCCCCACGCCCTCAAAACGCGTGGCTGCGGGGGACCACACACCGCCCACGACCACGTCTTTAATGTTTATCCCCACTCGATCCCCATTTTTGCTTCTTCTCGTCCGCATAGGTTCATCTCCGGCGCAGAGATCCTCAACTCCGTCGCACTCATCTCGCCTCTACATCGTCGATCTCAAGCGCCCCCACGCCTCCTCGCCTCTCGCCACCCGAGCAGGGAGGACTGCGCAGCTGGGCGCGCTCATCGCCATGGGCCGCCTGCGGCTGGGTGCGCCCCTCTCCATCGCCGACGCAGCCGGATGCGCTAGCCGTCATGGTGAGCTGAAATTGACCGCGACGATGGCGAGTTTTTGCTACAACCATGTTTTGGTTTTGCTGGAACCGGCCAATGTTTTTGCCACCTCCCCCACCCAAAAACTGCTTCCATGGTGTTTTTTGCTGGAACCGGCGAACGACTTTACTACAACCGTTTTGGTTTTTTGTTACTACCGGTGTTTGTCAATATTTTGCTACATTCCATCTCCGTTTGTCAGTTTTTTGATGCATCCTTTGTCAATTTTTGTTACCACAGGTGTTGATGATTGCTACATTCATTTTTTTCGCAAGCTACTACATGGCCTGTTTCTTTCGGTCGATTTTTTTGCTACAACCATATTTTGATTTTGCTGGAACCGAAGACATTTTTTGCTATATCCACCCATGCCGGTGTTGGTTGACGGCGGCTGTGGTTTTTTTTGCTGCAATTGTCTTGGAGGTTTGCTACTACCGGAGATGAAATTTGCTACTACCAGAGTTTTGCTAAGATGGTGGTCGAAGGCAGACACAACGGTGCTGCGACCTTGACGGCGATGTGGAAGCTGCGAGGGAAAACAATTGGTGGCGGGAATGCTTTGACCATGGCCGTCGAGAGCTGGAATTCGGGGGATTTGCTTTTTGGAATCATGGCTGCCCCCAAGAGAAAGAATGGATCGGCGGCAAGCTTTGAGGCCGGCGGCGAGCTCGTCCATGGCGGGGGAGGGGCGGGGTCAGCGGGGGCTCGGTCGTCGGGCGGGGAGAGGAGGGGTTCTTCTGCGTCTCACGTGGGGCGGCGCGAGGTGGGACATGCGGGAAGGACAAAGAAGAACAGGAGCCAGATCAAACGGCTCATATGACGCACATCCGACGGTTAGGTGCGGACCGGCCGAAACTTTTCGGCCGGTGCGCCGGCGCCTAGCAGCCGCCATAGGGAAACGTATGTGCCGGCGGACTGGCCGAAGCTTCGGCCGGTCGCTCGCGTACCGCACGATCGCCCAGCGATCTATGGCTAACACGTCTACAGATTCATTGTTTGCGTTGTCGGATTTT
Source organism: Triticum aestivum (assembly GCF_018294505.1). NCBI lineage: Eukaryota > Viridiplantae > Streptophyta > Magnoliopsida > Poales > Poaceae > Triticum > Triticum aestivum. The sequence continues at coordinate 94,221,966 of NC_057814.1, read as the reverse complement.
CCTCCTCGGCCCACCACATGCTCTTGGCCCATCACGGCTGCTTTTTTTCTCTCATCCTCCAATGCGTCGTCCTCGAGGAGCTTACCCCAAGTGGCGGCCGCATGCTGGAACCAGCGTCCCGGCGTACTGGAACCATCATTTTTTTTCCTACATCCATTCACGACGGAGCTACGACCGCGACGACGAAGACGCCCTTTTGCTGCAAACGTCGTCAGTTTTTGTTACAATCGGAGAGAAAATTTGCTACGTCCATTCATGGCAGAGATGCGACCTGAGACGGCGGCGAGGATGATTTTTGCTGGACCCGTAATTGTTTTTTGCTACTACCGGCGAGGTTGTTTTGCTACATCCATTCATGGCGGCGATGCAACCAGGGACGGCGGCGACGAGGATTTTTGCTGCACCCGCAATTGCTTTTTGCTACTACCGGCGATGTTTTTTGCTACATCCATTCATGGCGGATATGCGACCAGGGACGGTGGCGATGACGGTTTTTGTTGCGCCCGTAATTGTTTTTTGCTACTACCGGAGAGGTTTTTTGCTACGTCCATTCATGGCAAAGATTTGACCCGGGACGAGGGACGATGATTTTTGCTGCAACCGTCGTTGTGTTTTTGCTACGACAGGCGAGGGTTTTTGCTACATCTATTAAATGATGTTGGCTGGCTACTACCGTTCGTGCAACCCTGTGCAGCCAGCGTCGACGGTGAGGGCGGCGGTAGCGCACCGGGGGTGCTTCAACCAAGTTACTTTCTGAAAGTATTTGGTGATTATTGTTTGTAAACAAGTTAGGAATCTACTTCCAAGAAATTGTTATTGTTTCTTGATGGAATGCTACATGAGTGCTTTTTCAGTTGTAGAAATATGGGAAATATGCGGAAACATACACCAATTTTGCTTTCATGGTTTTTGTTTTTTGGTTTATGCTACAATGCTACATACAATTTTTTTTGCTTTGATTTGCAGGTTTTGTTGTGAAATTTTACCGACATAGGTGATACACACTAAAAACAAGTGCGGACTCCCTGTGTAGATAGCAGTGAGAAGTGTAGCATCATTGAACTGGGCTACACGCGCGTAACAACATGCAGCATGCACGGCATGGCGCTGATGCACGTGGGTCGTGGGACAAGTGATGCGACTTGCGTACATGAGCAAAGAAAGGAACGGCCCGGACAGCTTTTTATCTCACCAACCGGCCGAAATTTCGGCCGGCACACCGACGCCTGTCAGTGGCCTTTTAGATATTATATCTAAACTATTTTGTTAATTATACTACTATCTTAGACTACTCCTAGTTATCCAAATTTTTAACTATAGGCATAATTTATTTTTATTTGTTATACCAGTGTGACCGACTGTCTTTTCCCTTACCTGAAACACATCTTAATTTCTTGCTCGATTTGTTTAATCTTTTTGCAGGCTTTGAAATATGGTCAAAATTAACAAAACTAAAAGTTCTTGATCTATCTGGAAATATGTTGAACGACAGTATCATCACATCCTTAGTTGCACTTTCAACAATTCGATCCCTCTTCCTCAATTATACCGCCTTGAGCTCTGCTGTGACAATTCAACGTGAGCTTCACACCACTCCAATCCTTTTCTCTTTTTGTGCCAAGTTAATCTAGTACAGCAACATTTGACATGCTTGACCTTGCTGTTTCTTGTACAGAATTGAGCACAATGAAGCTAGAGACTCTTGATCTAAGTGATAATGCAATCAACGGAACCATATCAACAGGTAACTATTTCATTTCGATGTGATGAAACAGGAGGTGATTTCATTTTGATTTCAATACACTATTGTGAGTACAGTAGAGCCTGGTGGTATGGCGTTAAAACTTAAGGGAAGAATGCTTTTCTGAAATTCAAACGTTGCCCTCTATCAAGAACAAGTCCTTTTAAAATTCTAACTTCACACTTACTCCTACTAGCTAGCCTGCACTGTTAAGCATCATGCACAAGGCCTATACGTGGGCAGAGTGGAACAACAACAATTTTTTTGGAAAAATTGTGAAAGTCAGGACTTGAACTCGAGACCTTAATTAGGCTTTGATACCATGTTAAGCTTCATGCAGTAGCCAACACATCAAAAGTCAGAACTGATGGAAAGGGCTAAGGCAATCTACATATACAACATAGCTATTTCAATTGATCTCAACAACTAATTATAAGATCCCTTTTGAAGTTTTAACTTCACACTTGCTCCTAGTAGTGTGCACAAGCATAGCTATTTTATTTGCTCTCAATAACTAAATAACTTGTAATTTTTCAGGTATTTGTAATATGGAGATTCTACAAGAGTTACATCTTAATGACAATATGCTATTCGGGGAGCTTCCATCATGCATAGGAAATCTAACTTCCCTCAGGGTTCTCGATCTGTCAAATAATCTATTAAGAGTCAAGCTCCCATCTCCTAGCTTTGCAAAGTTCACATCACTCGTGAAACTTTCACTCTCCAATAACCATCTCGAAGGAGTTCTCTTCTTGAGTTCCTTGTCAAACAATAGACAATTGACACATCTAGAACTTGCAAGCAGCGGGAATGATTTCCAGCTGCAAACTGAGAATCCAGCAACGGATATGTCAGCTCAGCTTCAAGTACTAGTACTGCGCAATTGCAACCTTAATGGAAATTCTGCCGTTATACCAAGATTTCTGTTGCATCAACATTCACTAGACTTAATTGATATGTCTAATAATAACCTAGGTGGTTACTTCCCATCATGGCTGATAGAGAACAACGTGAACCTATCATATCTAATTCTGCGAGGTAACTCTTTCAGTGGACCTCTTTTTCCTCCACCCAAAGTACACATCAATTTGCAATGGTTGGATGCATCTTGCAACAAGCTAAGCAAATTAACTATGGAAATCAATGTCTCTTTACCCAATCTGCAGTACCTAAACTTGTCAGACAATTCTTTTCAGGGTGTCTTTCCTTCTTCCTTTAACAACATGGTTAGTCGAGTAGGTGTAGACTTGTCTTCCAACAATTTCCTAGATGACATAGGGGCCGCATTCAAGATGATCGGTATCGCTAATTTGATCCTCTCTCGGAACAATTTCTATGGTTCACTCCCTCAAGAACTCCCGCCACATTTTTCTCATCTAGTGCTAAATGACAATAAAATCACGGGGAAAATTCCTGAGAGCATATGTTTTAATATATTCCTTACTGTGCTTGATTTTAGCAATAACAACTTGATTGGCTCTCTCCCTACGTGCATTTATGCACTCCCTCTTCTCGTCATCTTGAATTTAAAAGGGAACTCATTGGTTGGATCGATTCCGTCAGAGATATGCCACCTCAATAGACTTATCTTTCTTGATGTCTCGAGAAACAATCTTTCTGGCCCAATTCCTTGTTTACCCAATGTGCAGTACCTTCACCTAAGTGAAAATCAATTTAATGGAACTTTTCCGTTGTCCTTGGGAACTGATATATATACAATCGATCTACAAGGAAACCAGTTCAGTGGCATCCTTCCAAGGTTGATGTTCAAGGCCTTTCCAAAGCTACAAATAATGTTGTTGGAACGAAATATGTTCGAAGGAATGATTCCAAATGATATATGTCATTTGAAGTGTTTGCGCCTACTAGATCTGTCTCATAACAAGCTATCCGGGAAGCTACCCTCGTGCTTGAGCAATATTGGATCAGATGATGAGTCATTTAATTTCCAGTACAGTGATAGAAACATTACTTCTATTTTTCTTATGTTTCCGGTGAGTTCTTATCAAGATCTCTTAGCCCAATATACTAAATTTATTTCGCAACCAGACCAAGAGGAATTCATGACCAAGAGCAGGAAGGACTACTACAAGGGTAACATGCTCAACTACATGTCTGGACTTGATTTCTCTTCGAACCAGTTGAAAGGATCCATTCCTGAAAGCATCGGTGACATGAAATGGTTACGTGCACTGAATTTCTCGGCCAATTACTTCGATGGATCTATACCACAATCCTTATCAAACTTAAGTGACCTCGAGAGTTTGGATCTCTCTCACAACAACTTGGCGGGCCAAATACCTTCAGAGCTAGCAGCATTACGGTCCCTTGAGGTGTTCTCAGTGGCATACAACAACCTGTCTGGTCCGACGCCAGGAATAAAGGGGCAGTTCATCACATTTGATCAGAGCAGCTACGAAGGAAATCCATATCTCTGTGGCCCACCATTGTTGAGTTGCTCTGAGGCGCCGTCAGTTCCCGAGCTTGAAGAAAATAAGGAAGATGATAAAGTTGATGATATAATCCTGTTTGGCTGTTCAGCAATGTTTTACATGGTTGGTTTCTGGACTTCCATGGGTGTGCTTTACTTCAAGACAAGCTGGCGATGGTCATGGTTTTCTGTCGTGGACAGGTTCAGCGATTGTGTAATGGCTAAATTGGCAATATATACAAGAAAGATCCGTGGCGCCAACTGAGCTTTCTGGAGGGCTGAATAATTTGTCATGTGGTTACCTTTTTTTGATACTAGTAGAATACTTAAAAAGTTGTGTGATTTGTTTTAAAATATTCTCAACTGATGGGTTGTGTAATAAAGCTGTGACGTTCTGTGGCCACGTCTTAAACTTTGTTTGGTCTGTAGATGTTAAGTTCTTTGGAACTGGTTAATGTGATGTCACTCTGATTGGAACAGGGTAATGCTTTTCCTAATGTTCGACTAGTTAATGTTAAGTCACTTTGTTGACCGTATTAAGCAACGTATAATCTGCCTAGTCGTGACAGGTTGATGACGTGCGTTCCAAGGGTAGTCCGGCGAAGATAGTTCAGGTTGTTAGCATATAGTTTATCTTTGTAACAACTCTATCTCTCTATCCTCTTATCTCTTGTACCACAAGTTGTAATCTCAACCATGTACGCGATCTGGGAGTTGCGCCCCAGTATATTAACATGAAGCCGTCGGTCAGAGAAAGACACGACGTTAACCCAAGTTTTCACAGACCGCTCTTATCTGAATTGCTGCATGTACTGTAAAATACTCAGTTGATAAAGACAGTGATTCATATTTATTTGAGCAGCATGTATCTTTATATCAGTCGGCCAGGATCCACACAAAAGTGACATAGTATGATGCACATGGCCAAAACAAACAACGGTTCAGAGGATCATGTCGACTCAGCAGCGACCACCGTCAGCTTGTCATCATCCAAACCACCTTGTGTCTTTTCCTCACCGTCACGGTCCGGCAGCACGGACGCCAGTGCCTGCCACAGTACACCGTTACCGTGCAAAAGTGCATCGCTCATTGAGTTGCAAAATAGTAAGAGATTGATCGTCTAACTTACCGTGTTCGCAAGGGTTTGCGTCAGCCGGTTGATATCTTCGGCACGGACATCTGAATTTGGCTTAACGGCATGCGCATCCCTACATTACATCGGTGTTAGCTACAAAGAAAGGTTGACAAGAAAGATACATGCATGCTCCGTGCTCAAGGCAGCAACACTGACCTGTCCGGTGCATGATCATTTTCGCTCAAAGCTGGCAAGACCTCTGTCTTGGAATACAGGAGGCTGTGGTGGCTCACACCGGCTATTCCTTGCTGCTCTAGAAACTCTATGTGCTGCCTCAGTGACTCATCCCTAGACGGAAGTTACAGTACAGGGAAACATAATAAATGACTAGTGAAGCCAAATTAACAACATGCAATTGTCAGTTAACTGTTGCTATATATCAGGGATCATGTCAAACAGCTCCCTGACCAGCTAACAAATTCAGCTGAAACTAGATGTTAGATTTTTGTTTGGTACCCCATATCTGTCAAAATGTCTACTGCCTCCAATCCATATTACTTTTCTTTAATTTGTCTAGATATATCTAGACAAATCAAAGACAAGTAATATGGATCGGAGGAAGCACCAAACTCTAAACCTCAAGATTTTGATGTGTATGTCAAAAATAATTTCAGTAAAGCCATAGTGCTGACAGCATCGTATTTAGTCAAATGAAATCAACTGTCTTACATGTCAAGCTGCTGTTCATGCTCTTTTTGCAATTGCTTTTGCGTAGGGGAGATGTCAAAACCTTGTGCCGGTAGGCTAAGAAGCTCCTGAATGTCCTGAAGATACATACACAAGTAACCTTATCAGCCACTGTTTATATCCTCAATACATGACCGATGAATAGCGGTGCAATCAGGATCACAATGTTACCCTCTGGTTGAAGTAGCGTGTTTGTTCTTTCTGCTCAGTGGCTGTCCTAAACAAACCCCACTTGAAGACCTGGAAAAAATAATTATGTGACTCAAGGAATTCAAGCTTCAGACGTACAGATATCATATGAAAAACAATAGTGGAGTAAAAGAATTCTAGATCATATACAAACCTGCATTCTATATATCTTTTCTTCAACAGTTGCAGCATCAAGCGGTATACAATCACATCTTTTGTCTGTCCAATTCGATAAGCACGATCGACAGCCTGACTGTCGACACTGTGAATACGAAGATTGTGTTAGAACTAAGAGAACTTGCATCCTATAAAACAAAAAGAAATTAATGTGCTCGATCAGGATGAGTCAAGGTTGTTATACCTTGGATTCCAAGCAGGGTCGACTACTATGACGCGATCTGCCTTGGTGAGTGTAAGTCCAAGACCACCGACTTTGGTAGTCAGTAAAAATATTGGAGTTCCAGAACCCTCCTGGAAATCCTGGAGATGGAATTGCAGAAATTAAAGAAACATATTATATACGTATAATTGAGTCCATTAACACATCATAACAAAAAGGTGAAATAGGAATAATAACCTTCACAATCCTTTCCCTCTCTGAAATCTTGGTTGTACCATCGATGCGAAAAAACTTGTAGCCCTCTACTGATATAACTTGCTGTTGCAATAACCGAATGTTACAACAAAGGATGTAGGTAAGCATCATCATTTCAGAAATGATTATAGGCACTTATCCAAAAGGTAATTTGAATTGAAGATCACAACGGTTTCCGTGCAAATGATACGAAGATGACATTAGCCACATTTTGTTTATATTTGACATGCTTTTTTTTCTAACAGATATATGACAGCAGATCAAAGATGGCAAATGCAGTTGATCATGTTATCCTACCATTTTGTTCCCAACCAATTTTAATTTTAGTATATAAATAATTCACACTCAATTAGCCTTGTTTATCATGTATACTCCCTCCATCCGGAATTACTTATCGCTCAAATGGATGTATCTAACACTAAAGTATGTCTAGATAGATCCGAACGGAGGAAGTATTAGAAAACAAAAGTGCTTTTGATTATCACATATCACAGCATAACATGAACTCTAGGCAAACATGAGAACTGGCATATTCACAAGAACAAACCTGAACAAGGTTTAGCATCTTGCGAGTCTGCGAAAAAATTAGAACATGGTGTCCCTCTTCAAGAAGATTTCGCTGCAACATCAGGCAGTAGCCACATTTACTTAATTTATATAAAAGAATATGCATTACATTGCTAAGAACTAATATGGGCATGCATAAAAGAATTATTACCAACAAGGACATGATGAAAGATAGTTTGCATGAGATTTCATGCCCGACTTGCAGCGCATCATCATCATCATCGTCATCATCATCATAGGACATACCAGCAAGGTTCAGAGCCATTTTTTCAAGCCTCACCATATCATGATCATTCAACTTTCCGTCCATGTCTTCCATGCCTTCCAAGATGCCCTCAGCGGCTATCTTTGTCAGCATCAGTGGGTGATCACATATTTTCTTCAATATCTGTTGAAGAACAGGAAGAAACATGAAACAAGCAGGATCTCACAAAGGACTAGGCACATAAAATAATGATAAAGTAAGGCTATACAACTAACAAAGGCATCCTGTCATTTAAATATACAATACCCCGTTTAATTTATAGGTGTATTTTGCTAGAGAAAACAATCAGTACAAAGGTGTATTTTGCTAGAGAAAACAATCAGTACAAAGGTGTATTTTCATATGAATATGGGTACATTTCTGGACACTAAAGAATGGTGGAAAGAAATGGTTTTTAAGCTGATGCTTACCGTGATGTGAGGCAAGGGAGGTCGCATTGTATTAAGTATATCACTCTTCAGAAAAGCTTCATATAGTTGCCTCTGCACAGAGAACAAAGATAAATGGACAATCGTCATATGCACTAAATCACTCAACCTGTTTTTGCATCAATGATACGAAGTTTGTACCTGGCAATCTGTTAATTTCAGCCAGATAATTAGCTCATTCTTCTTACCAAGTGTTTTCCCATTTGTTGAGCCAATATCAAGGGACACTTCACCTTTCATACGACGCAAAAAATAGGGCTTTATCCGTTCTCTTAATTTCTGTGAAGTACCAAACAGGACAGCACATATTATGACTTGTTTAGTATAACCGGCTTCAAGTAGTAATTCAGAAGGATAAGTAACATTTCTGAATAAATTGGTAATAACAAAAAGTAATGTTCTTTTAAAAGAATGGAAAGTAATGTGAATGCACATGTTGGACTTGGAATATATCAAGCACCATGAGATTGTACAGTAATGTTGAACATTGCATTTTTGTGACAACGCTTGTGCATCATCTATCTTTTAGACACAAATACCGAAAAAAGGCTATCACCTTAGCTACCTCTGAGCCAATGTGCTTCTCTCGATTGGTGGCATCCTTTTCATTTCCTCGATTGATAGCATTTTCATACCTTTCTCTAAACCTGTCATGCATAATTTAGATAAATAAATAGCAGTAGTACTATGAAAAATAAATAAATGAACATTGTTAATGCAGGAAAGCAATAGAGTAAGTGAATTACTCATCCCTATCACCCAGGACTTCCGGGCAACAGAAATAGAAAAGGGCCCACAATTCCTGTAAGAATACTCATGTTTAATTACTTGCATTGGTAAAACAATATCGCAATGGGGACATATTGATCATATAGTGGTATTAAATTAGAGTAGGACTGTAGGAGCTTTTCAGGTAGTACCTTCAAGTTATTTTGTATAGGTGTGCCACTAATGGCAATCCGATGGACACATGGTATGTCACATATGCTTTGGAATCTTTGTGTCTTAGGGTTTTTGATTTGATGTGCCTCATCAAGAACAACATAGTCCCATAGGTTTCTCTCCTCATCATCATCGGCTTCATGGTAGAAGTCACCCCTTATCAGCTTGTAATTTATCCGGACAATGTCATATGTTGTCAATACTACACCGCCCTCCTGGAGAAGAGGATAAACAGCAGAGGAAATTCATAAAAATATCTTAGAAAAACCTTCTAGGTATGTGTATTCTTTTAACTGAAACTATGTTCAGTCAAATTTAACAGAATGGCAGGATATAAATGATCAGCGGAAGATTAACATTCATTCTATTTAAGGAATTTAAAGAACCTTAACTGCGCGTTGGAGCTCAGAGTTGCGAACATTTGCGTTGGGACCAGAGCAGCTGTAAACAGATGAAAAAAGAAAAAAAGAATCAATCAATCTGTTGGCAGTCATAAGTCCTGACCTGCATCACCTCTGAGAAATCAAAAGATGATATATGGTGAATAGGTAGGTGGTGCATATATCCTACTCGCTGATCTTGCTTTTGAGGCCAACAAGTGTAAGTTCTTTGATCCAATGAGTCACAGGTGTCTTTGGAACGACAACCAACACTCTCCTGATTAAACCTGAATGGAACAATCCGGCTAGGAATGCAGAAATCTGCATGGCAAAAGTAGCAAATTATTAGCAAATAAATTGCAGCACCACTTGATCGATACACTGCGGCTGAACTAGGAAACAAATCAATGGTTAAAATCCATACACTGATACTACAGAACTAGTAATGCTATAATCAACCAAACTATTCTGAAGAAAAAACAATCAATCGATCTGACAGTGTAACCAATGAACTGACTCTACTAGTACAACTGAGACTAGAGATTGAGATTGGAACGAAGGGGAATGGAGAATGAGTTTGCTAGAAACCCTACCTGCATGGTCTTCCCCAGTCCCATGTCATCGCCGACGACGCCACCAGTCACCCTGCAATGCAAAAACCAAAGCCAGCCAAGCCCCTGGCGCTGGTGGGGATAAAGCATCCCTGATATCCTCGCCGGAAGCTTGTACAGCAGCCTGCCGGCGCCGCTGCTTCCGCCGGTGGGATCCTCCATCTCCAAGTCCACCGCACCATCGACTTCCTTCAGGTCTGGGTGGTCGCCGTCCGAGGACGATTGGGGTTCGGACGCCATGGATTGGATTTGGGGGGCAATGCTAGTCTGCTAGTGCTGTGAGATCGATCTGGTGTTGATTATGTTACTAAATAGAATCTATTCCAACCAGTAGTGCTGATCACAACACCTCTATTAAAATGTTTAAGAAAGTTATTTTCCCAAAGTTTGGAGTCCCTAGATATTTAATGACTAATGGTGGTTCACACTTTATTCATGGTGCTTTCTGTAAAATGGTTGATAAGTATGATGTTAACCATAGAATTGCATCACCTTATCATCCTCAGTCTAGTGGTCAAGTTGAACTTAGCAATAGAGAAATAAAATTAATTTTGCAAAAGACTGTCAGTAGGTCCAGAAAGAATTGGTCTAAGAAATTAGATGATGCACTTCGGGCTTATGGAACAATATATAAAAATCCTATGGGTATGTCTCCTTATAAAATGGTTTATGGAAAAGCTTATCATTTTTCCTTTGAGTTAGAACATAAAGCATATTGGGCCACCAAAGAGCTCAACTATGATTTCAGGCTTGCTGGTGAAAAGAGGTTATTTGATATTAGCTCATTAGATGAATGAAGAACCCAAGCTTATGAAACTGCAAAATTATTCAAAGAAAAAGTTAAAAGATGGCATGACAAAAGAATCCAAAAGCGTGAGTTTAAAGTTGGAGAATATGTTCTTTTGTACAACTCTCGTTTTAGATTCTTTGCAGGAAAACTCCTCTCAAAATGGGAAGGCCGCTATGTCATCGAGGAGGTTTATCGGTCTGGAGCCATCAAAATAAATAATTCCGAAGGTTGTCAATGGACAAGGAATAAAAAATTATATCTCAGGTACGCCCATTAATGTTGAACGTAATATTATCCAAACTTTGACACCGGAAGAACTCTAACACATAAAAGAGTTCTTCCGGAACACCCCAGAATCGTGAAAATAAAGAGGTACATGATACGGTAAGTAAACGGACTCCGAAAAATCGGCAATAATATTTTTTTATCAGTTTTGAAATATTTAAAAATTTAGGAAATAAAGAAACTTCCAGGAAGCGTACCCTGGTGGGCACCTGGCGCGCCCAGGTGGGTTGTGCCCACCTGGGACACCTTCCGGACTCCATTTTTCTACAGCTTGCTTGTCCCCCAAGATAAAAAAATCTATATATACTTCCCGAACCTGTTAACCACCGTATCGTGGGGAAATCCTTTGTTCTCTTTTCTTTGCTGTTTTCTGACAGATTCAGCTGGACCAACATCATGTCTTCCTCACCTTTCAATAATGGAAAAGAAGACACAAGGGTGGTTCAAGAGGATCTTGATGTCTACTACGCAACATTATTCTTGTAGACACGTGTTGGGCCTCCAAGCGCAGAGTTTTATAGGACAGTAGCAATTTTCTCTCAAGTGGATGACCTAAGGTCTATCAATCCATGGGAGGCGTAGGATGAAGATAGTCTCTCTCAAACGACCCTGCAACCAACTACAAGAAATCTCTTGTGTCCCCAACACACCCAATACAATGGCAAATTGTATTGGTGCACTAGTTCGGCGAAGAGATGGTGATAAAAGTGTAATATGGATGGTAGAAATATATTTTTATAATCTGAATAAATAAAAACAGCAAGGTAGCAATCAATAAAAGTGAGCACAAACGGTATTGCAATGCTTGGAAACAAGGCCTAGGGTTCGTACTTTCGCTAGTGCAATCTCTCAAAAATGCTAATATAATTGGATCATATATCCATCCCTCAAAGTGCGATGAAGAATCACTCCAAAGTTCCTATCTAGCGGAGAACATAAGAATAAATGTTTGTACGGTACGAAACCACCTCAAAGCTATTCTTTCCATTCGATCTATTCAAGAGTTCATAATAAAATAACACCAAGCTATTCTTTTCGTTTGATCTATCCTAGAGTTCATACTAAAATAACACCAAAGCAAATTCATATTCATAATATTCAATCAAACACAAAGAACTTAAAAGAGTGCCCCAAGATTTCTACCGTAGAAACAAAGACAAGAACGTGCATCAACCCCTATGCATAGATTACCCCAATGCCACCTCGGGAATCCGCGAGTTGAGTGCCAAAACATATATCAAGTGACTCAATACGATACTGTGACAGCCTGGATTTTTGCCTTCTCTCTTTTTCCGGACTTGCCTTCTCTCTTCTTCCGGACTTGGTTTTTACCGTGGTTTTTGCCCTGACTTGATTTGGATTTTGGAATCATTTCAAATGGACTTGTCACTCGGGCATATCCTTGACTTTCACCCAAGTGACCTATCTACTTTATTCCTCTAATAAATCCCCAAAATAATCAAATGAATATTTTTAATAAAAGAAAAATATTCATTTTTCTCTCTGAAATTCAATTCAGAAACTTGTGCTCCAAAGCAACCCCAATTTTTCTTGCCCAGAAAAATCTGAAATAATTCCAGAATATTCTTAGAACCTTGGCACACCTTCCCATGCAAAAATATTGCATGACTTTTTATAATAGTTTTGCTATTGAAAATCATTTCTCTTCTGGCCCAAAATTCTAGTTTGTACAGCAAGTACATTTTCCCTTCAGCTTTTGGCCCTGATCTTTCTTGAGCTTAAACACCCTCCTAAGAAACCCTAAACCCTAGGAGATCAGCCCTAATGGCCTTCTAGAAGGTGGATTAACTTGGCGACCAAGTTTCTGGTCAGAAACTTGCCAGCTTGGTTAAGTCAAATCTGGGCGGCGTGAGCGTGAGCTATCACCACTCCTAGACTAAACACTGCATGGACGAACGCGTAGACAAGGTTTGGCTACGCTTGGGCGTCGTCTTGACCATGCCAACTTGGTGACCGCGCGAAGACACGACGCCTGGCAACGTCTCGACGCGCTCTGGCTGGCGCTTTCCTCTCTGTTTCGTGCGTGCTCGTTCCAGCGCTCGCCGACGCCTGCCGCACCGCACCTACAACGTCGACCCATCACCCTTGACCGCTCCCTAGCGCTCGCTGACGCCGGAGCCGCCGCAGCAAGCACGGGCGCGTCGTGGCCAAAATGCCACAGTGCGCGCGTGCGCTTGTCCACTTCCTCCACCACCTCCTGTGCTCGTCCGTGAGCGTGGGCAGCTCCTGTGTTGACGCTGCGACCTTGCCCCCTCGCACTTGAGCTTCTCGTCACCGTTCGCCGCGTGTCCAAAGAGCTCCGACGGCGACACGTCCCCCCTTGCTCCGGCTATATATAGCGACCCCGCCTCGAATCCTAGCCAAGCACCACTCCACACCACCTCCACAAGCACGTAGAACGACCCCAGCTCGGTCGGGCAGGCCTCTGGCCGTCGCCCCGACCAGAGGACTCCGGCGACCTCCGCAGTCCAGCCGCCGCTCTCCGGTGCCTCTCGAGCTCAAGCAACTGCTTGGGCGGGGCATTGGGGGTCTGCTGGTGCTGCCTGGACACCGCTGAGTCCTCGGAGCCGCCTCTAGCCGTCGTCTTCCACCACTCCGGTGAACCCGTAGCTTGCGAGCCCGACCGCGAGCAGCTCCGTCCACCCCATGCCAAGCTACGGGTACGAGCAGGTGCGCCACGAGTCCCGCTTCAATCCTATCCCTCCAGCCTAGCCCCAAACCCCCTCGTCGTCGGGGTGAGCTCCGGCGAAGCCCCGCTCTCTCTGATCTCGCGCTCCCCATCTCTCTCCTGACGCGTGGGACCCACTTGTCGGTCTCACCACTCGTGCCCGAAGCGGTACGAGTGGAGGCGCCTTTCCCGTTTATGCCTTCGACGTCACCCCCCTGGTTTTCTGTTTAATTCAAATATTATTCAAAAATTTGACTAAACTTTGACCAGCCACCATTTCTAAACCATAAGCCCAAATGATTTGATTCTTTTTGCATTGTCTTTGTTTCAGAAAGCTCTAGCAGCACACGAAAGGGTGGATTTTTCCTTGCTGTCTAGAATTTTTGGTGCTATTCAGAGAGGTTTTTGATAATTATTTTTGTGGTTTTAAATTCTTTTCAGAAGGAGAAGCTTGTCTTGAAACAAACCAAGAGGGGTGTGATCCTCCTCTACACTAAGGCAAGCCACACCAGCATTTGGATGGTGTTATTTCAATATCTATGATTTTCTACTTGAATATGAGTTCTTATTTGCATTTAAAATTTCATAAACAAATTTGGTTAATTGCTGGTTACTTTATCATGCTTGATATGCTTGTTTTAGTTACTGGTTGAATGCATGAACTTGTTTGGCTAAGTACAGTAAGATTTTGCACTAGACATATTGCTATGGAAATTAATGATAGTTATTTTATTAAGTGATATTTTCAATTAAATGATGAACTAATAAAAATATTTCTTGATAATAAAAATGAGTTATAACCAGAGAAGTTTTGATTCTGAGTATTGCCAGCTTGGTTAAGTCAAATCTGGTCGGCCTGAGCATGAGCTATCACCACTCCTAGACTAAACACTTCATGGACGAACGCGTAGATAAGGTTTGGCTGCGCTTGGGCGTCGTCTTGACCATGCCAGCTTGGTGACCGCGCGAAGACACGGCGCCTGGCAACGTCTCGATGCGATCTGGCTGGCGCTTTCCTCTCTGCTTAGCGGGTGCTCGTTCCAGCGCTCGCCGACGCTTGCCGCACCGCACCTACAGCGTCGATCCATCACCCTTGACCGCTCCCTGGCGCTCGCCGACGCCGGAGCCACCGCAGCAAGCACAGACGCGTCGTGGCCAAAATGCCACAGTGCGCGCGTGCGCTTGTCCACTTCCTCCACCGCCTCCTGTGCTCGTCCGCGAGCGTGGGCAGCTCCTGCGTTGACGCTGCGACCTTGCCCCCTCGCACTTGAGCTTCTCGTCGCCGTTCGCCGCGTGTCCAGAGAGCTCCGGTGATGACACGTCCCCCCTTGCTCCGGCTATATATAGCGACCCCGCCTCGAATCCTAGCCAAGCACCACTCCACACCACCTCCACAAGCACGTAGAACGACCCCAGCTCGGTCGGGCAGGCCTCTGGCCGTCGCCCCGACCAGAGGACTCCGGCGACCTCCGCAGTCCAGCCGTCGCTCTCCGGTGCCTCTCGAGCTCAAGCAACTGCTTGGGCGGGGCATTGGGGGTCTTCTGGTGCTGCCTGGACACCGCTGAGCCCTCGGAGCCGCCTCTAGCCATCGTCTTCCACCACTCCGGTGAACCCGTAGCTTGCGAGCCCGACCGTGAGCAGCTCCGTCCACCCCACGCCAAGCTACGGGTACGGGCAGGTGCGCCACGAGCCCCGCTTCAATCCTATCCCTCTAGCCTAGCCCCAAACCCCCTCGTCGTCGGCGTGAGCTCCGGCAAAGCCCTGCCTCTCTCTGATCTAGCGCTCCCCCTCTCTCTCCTGACGCGCGGGACCCACCTGTCGGTCTCACCACTCGTTCCTGAATCGGTACGAGTGGAGGTGCCTTTCCCGTTTACGCCTTCGACGTCACCCCCTGGTTTTCTGTTTAATTCAAATATTATTCAAAAATTTGACTAAACTTTGACCAGCCACCATTTCTAAACCATAAGCCCAAATGATTTGATTCTTTTTGCATTGTCTTTGTTTCAGAAAGCTCTAGCAGCACACGAAAGGGTGGATTTTTCCTTGCTGTCTAGAATTTCTGGTGCTATTCAGAGAGGTTTTTGATAATTATTTTTGTGGTTTTAAATTCTTTTCAGAAGGAGAAGCTTGTCTTGAAGAAAACCAAGAGGGTGTGATCCTCCTCTACACTAAGGCAAGCCACCCCAGCATTTGGATGGTGTTATTTCAATATCTATGATTTTCTACTTGAATATGAGTTCTTATTTGCATTTGAAATTTGATAAATAAATTTGGTTAATTGCTGGTTACTTTATCATGCTTGATATGCTTGTTTTAGTTACTAGTTGAATGCATGAACTTGTTTGTCTAAGTACAGTAAGATTTTGCACTAGACATATTGCTATGGAAATTAATGATAGTTATTTTATTAAGTGATATTTTCAATTAAATGATGAACTAATAAAAACATTTCTTGATAATGAAAATGAGTTATAACCAGAGAAGTTTTGATTCTGAGTACTGCAAGATATGTATGTTGTTAAGTTTGATCCATGACTATGAGTTGTTTGCTTTGCAGGTCGAGTAGTTGCATGATTATGGCATTATATTATGTTTGTGATAAAAAGTTTTTATCAAAGCTAAACTTGATTAAGTTCAACTTGAATATGATGTTGATCACATCATGGTGCCACTGAATCGGGTTTTTAATTCAGTGCGACCACATTTACCTTGTGGGAAGGTCTTGATTCGGTCCTTTGTTGTGGCTCTCACTGGTGCCTCCCGCGAGGGAAGGTTATGGGCGTTCATACCCTGGCCCGGTAGGCAGACATAACCTTGTGTGCTCGTTTTTGTTTTTATGGTACCTTGTCCCCGTTTGGGACCGTTTTGCCACGACGGTGGACGTTGGTGTCTTTGGTAGACACGGGGCCACCCAAGACCTAGCCCTGAGAGGGAGTTGGTCAGAGTGGCCGGGGAGAGTGCATGACAAAGGGAGGGTTTCGTCGAAATGCTTTGGTCCACCCGAATGGGAATGCGAGGCCAGGTGCTCCGTAGTGTGGGTAAAGTGCGCTACCTCTGCAGAGTGTATTTAATCTATCGATAGCCGCGTCCTCGGTTATGGGCATAACTCGTGAGTAAGTCACACCATGGATCAACTTCTATAATAAATCTTGCAAACCAAGTGATTGTTGTGATGCATTGGTTAGTGGTGAATCATGAACTCTTGAGGTGTTCATGAGTGATTGGTTTCAGGTGTGACCCCGGTATGGTCACCGTTTGGTTACGAGGTAATCGTCTGGTAAGCGAGTCCATGAGACTTGGAGCACGTAATGTTTGGATTGCATCTGTAGTATTTCTTGCATTGAATTAATCTGATTAATTATCATGATATTGTCTGTCATCGTGCTTATGTTTGGTGTGAGCTTGCAAGTACATTCAATGTACTGACCTGGCATGTTATGCCAGCTTTCAGGCAAGTCGGTTCGCATCGGAGCGCATCTCGTGTCTAGGCCGTGTCCACGTCGGTGTCCCTGTGCTATGGAGTTCCACTTCGTTGTTCTTCCGCTGTCGCGTAGTTCGTGTGATCGAGGCCCCCATCATGTTCATTAAATAATGTACATACTGTCCAGCAGCACCGGGTGTGCCGCTTGGCCTCATATCTCGATGTAATATCAGACCTATGTAATCCGCTAGCATCAATAAAGCGGTTGTTTCTGTACCATGTTGTTGTGTATTGCCAGAAGACTTGATCTCTTGGCTGGCAATGCAAGGTAAACCGGTTGCTCTGAGCCGGGGTGCCACAACGCTTGGTATCAGAGCCGCGCTGATTGTAGGACACGCTAGACCGTTAGTGTGTTAGTGAAATGGTAGATAGCTTCGTTTGAGTGCCGGTAGTCATAGAAATTGGTTGTTGCATTGCATGCATGTTTATTTGTTGTTATTACTAACCGTATGGTTTGTGAGTGTAGATGGCACCAGTACCGATCTTGTACCATCCTGAGCCAGCTCCGTACACATCGCCGCACCTACTTCAGAACGTGTGGCGACGACTCTACCCAGAGGGTGCTGATCCAGAGTATCTGGTGTATCGCGAGCATCTGGCCGGTGCATTGTATGAGTATTATGCTGAGGTCACTCTACACCACAGTTCCCCTTCCGGCGCTTACACTCGTTCGACTAAGGGTGGTCTTGCTTCTACGCCATCTCAGGCGGTTCAGTTTGCCACCATCGAGGCTCTTGTAGACTTGCGCTACAACGAGGTTCGCATGCATACCCACCCTGGTCTTTTCTACTACCCATCTCTGCACGAGAATGGGCGTATCCGCTTTCCTTTGATTAATCCGGTGTGCGATCATCCCACTAGCCACCTTTCTCGCTACATCACCGCTAGTTATCTCCTGAACTACGAGTTAGCTCGGGAGCTTTCACGCGCTCGCGTAGCTCTCGCGGCTGCTCGTATCAGGAACCCTCTTCCCGCTGTCATCTATACTACTCCAGTTCCTTCCGCCTCTGTTCCCCCGACGACCTCGCAGGGTACCGTTAACCCTCTGACGGTGACCCCTCGCAGTGCTCCTACTGCATGGTCTTCCCTTGTCGCTACTCCTGCCGCTCCTATGCTTAGATCCCATCCCCCGCCTGCCCGTGAGGGGGAGCCCTCGAGGCAGCGCTAGTGTGTCTCTCTTAACCCGGAGGTCTCTACTATTAGTTCAGGATCTGGATCCGGCTGAGGAGACGAGCCTGCAGCAGCACCATCCGAGCAATAGACAGTTAGAGTATCGCTGTAGTCATGAGCATGATGTATGGCTGTAATTGTAAGTGCATCTAGTGCCCCTTAGTGATTTTGGTGTATTGAAGACTTATAGGTTAAGGGACTAATGTGTTTATGAGTGTACACAGGTCTATAAGTCTATGAGGAGTTTGATATTTACAGAGAAAGTCGACCCCTAAAAATGAATATCTTTGATTGAAGATTTTGGTTTTCTGAAGACTTTCCGAAGACTTTGAAAGTGAAGAAATTGGTGTGACCTGAAGACTTGGTAATCATATGAGGAACATGAAGCATGAAGACTTTTGTTTTCATAGTTTCATTTTCTCTTTCTTGAGTCACAGGAAACACCGTACTGTTAAAGGGAGTCGAGGAAATACTAAGGAAAAATTTCCATGTGATGCTCAACTCAAAATCCTACACCTACCAATCCCTTCGATGAAGCCATTGCAAATCTCATACAGCTCAGTCAATTTCTTCAGTGACAGAGAAGAAGTTCTTCTGGTCGCTGAGGAATTTGTTCTGACTGAGGAGTTCGGAATTCTCCAGTGCGGATTGCCTACACAGTGAGGAACATGACAGCCCTGAGGTATTTGATACTTAAAATTCCGACCGTTGTTGTGCTACGCGCCAGCTGTCCCAAAATATCTACCCACCTAACCGTCATATCATTGAAGGGCATTTATGTCTTATCATGTCAGGCTGCTCCCTAGGCTATAAATAGCCACCCCCTACAACCACTAGCTGGTTGGCTGCTCCGAGAGAAACTGACACTTGTCATTTGAGAGCATCCCATCCTCCGAGGACTTTGAGCGAAAATCATCAAGTGAGGAAACCCAAACCCAAACACCTACAAACCCAAAGTGATTGAGCATCACTGAAGAGATTGATCCTGCATGGATCCGACGCTTGTTACCTTTGAAGACTATGCATCTTCCAGACGGTTAGGCATCATGGTCTAGAGCATCCAAGAGGAAATTGTGGATCGCCGAGTGACCGAGTTTGTGAAGGTTTGGAAGTCACCTGAAAACTTACCACGAGTAATTGGGCGAGGTCTGTGTGACCTTAGCTCAAGGAGAATACGGTGAGGACTGTGTGTCCTCAGGTTTAAATACCTAGCCGCTCCAACCAGACGTACAACTGTCACAACAGTTAGAACTGGTCTACCAAATCATTGTCTTCACCACTACTGGTTCTATTTCCTCAACTCTTTCATTTCCTCATTATAGTTGTTGTGTGCTTGTTCATATCTGTTTGAAGACTTTGACTGAAGACTTTCTCAATTTCCTCAGTTCAATTTCTTTAGTCTGTTTGTCTTCAGCCTGTTTTATCCTGTGTTTATGCTTTCTGTACTCAGTGCTTGTCTTCATTTCATCATGATGACCATGCTTATGTTCTGTTATGTTTACATATGAGTACTTATTCCACTGCGAGTAGTTCTTCGCTTCGGAATTTCCTCACCCTAAAATTCCTCAGTGAAGAATTCATAGAAATCGCCTATTCACCCCCCCTCTAGTCGATATAACGCACTTTCAATTGGTATCAGAGCAAGGTACTCCCTTGTTCTGTGTGATTTTGGTTTAAACGCCTGGAGTTTTAGTTATGTCGACCACATGAATGAAGACCGTGTCATGCCCCATCTTTGACGGTCATGAGTATCCCAAGTGGAAGGCCATGATGAAAAAGCGTCTCATGGTGATGAACAGCAAGCTATGGACCGTCACTGAGATTGGTCTTACTGATCTGTGCAAGCTGGCAGAAGCTGACGACAATCGCAAGTTCACCCTTCTCAACCTCACGGCGAAGGACGTCATCTGCTCCTGTCTATCTCAAAATCAGTTCAGGAACATCATGCATCTTGATCATGCGAAGCTTATCTGGGACCGTCTCTCTGTGGTCTATGAAGGTCATCGAACCCGTCATGATCCTTGGTTTGAAGACTTCAAGGAATCTCTCAAAGCGATGACATTCAAACCAGAATCATCATCTTCTACACCATGCCTTATGGCAAAAGGTGCAAAGGTAACTGAATGCTATCTATCTAAATCCAGTGATGATGAATCTGGTGATGAATTTGGACCCCGCTATGTCAAACTTGCTTCCCTTGCCACTAAACAACAAAGAGCTTTGGAAAAAGTTCAATACATGCTAAATAAGAGCGATGATATGTTGGGTGAAGAAATGGATCAGTCGAAAGCTTTGGCTGAAAGTCTTCAGAGACTTCAGTCTAAGTTTGACAACCTTCAAGGTCATCACAACACTCTCTTATCTGATCATGAGAAGCTTTCTTATGAGTTTCTTCAAAGAAAGCAAGATCTTGAGAAGCTAAGGGTGAGTTATGAAGATCTTCAGAAGGAGCGCGATTCATTACTTGCTCAACAAATCTGCGCTGCTCAGGAAGAATTTGTTCCTCCATGTTTGAAGTGCATTGAACGTGAATCTGCTAACTCTTCACATGAATGTTCAAATGATTCTAATGCTACAAATTCTTCACCTGTCTCTGCTATCACTAATTCCTCATCTGAGGACATTGCTAGTATCACTGATGATGCAGGGCTGAAGGAATTGTACATGACAGGCATGTACAAAAGCCTCAAAGGGCATCCGACTCTTTGTGATGTGCTTAAAAAGAGGATCCTCAACAGGAACCCTAGGAAAGAGGGTATTGCCTTTGAGAGGAAAACCAATGCTGATGGAACATATTGGAAGCCTGAGGAGTACCCCAAAACCTCATGGGTTGCTGCAAAGGGACCTCCAGTAGATCCATCTACTTTATCTGGCTTTACATGTGAAACTCCTCATTCTTCTAATGAGTCATTTGACTCCAACTATAAACTGTTCAAAAATCAGAATGGTGAAGTATTTGCTAGATATGTTGGCACTAACTGCAGGAATGGTTCCCCTATGAAGAATATCTGGGTTCCCAAAAGGTGCCTTGAAAATCTTCAGGTGAATGTCATCATGACACCACCTGTGAAGAATAGGAACCCCAGATCAAATTCTTCATATGGACCAAATTCTTCATATGGATCCAAGTCCTCATACGGACCAATTTCCTCACGTGCATCAAATTCCTCAAAAGGATCAAAGTCCTCATATGAACATCATCGTGCTAATACCTTTGTTTAGCAGGGAAGAGCTAAGGGCTATGAATATGAGCATTATTTTTCTAATCATTATGTTCATAAGTCCTCGAAGAATTTCTCTGCTTACTCTTATGCTTATCCTAACTCCTCTTATGTGAAACGAAGTGGACTAGCTTCTATGCCACCTTTCTCGTATGAAGCTCGCAGAGTGATGAATTCTTTGCCACCCCTTCAGATGTGGGTGGTGAAGAAAAGGAACTAATCTCTCATGCAGGGTCAGGTCTCCAGACGTGCCTAAACGTCTGAAGAATTTACTGGAGACCTGAAAATGCCTGAAAGGACGCAGGCTAATCATGAAGAAATGAACTTTCATTTCTCACGTCCTCATACTGTTTTATTTGTTCGATTATCTGATGAAATTGATCTGATGAAATTGATGTCATATTCTTCACTGATGAAGTATATGAGTTCATAAGCTGCACTAATTCATCTGCAGGATGATCAACCGAAAGCCAATTAGTGGGTCCTCGATAGTGGATGTACAAATCACATGCCTGGTGACAAGAATCTATTGATGGATGTTCCCTTATCTCCATTGCATCTGAAGCATATCATCTTCGCTGACAAAGGCAAAAGTCAGGTATTGGGTCTAGGTAAGATTGCGAGCTCAAAGGATCGACACATGGACAAAGTCATGCTTGTCGAGTTTTAGGATACAACCTCATCAATGCTTTGTGATCTCGATATGGTTGTTGTCTTTGGCATGTATCGTTGTGTTGTGATCATGGAAGCTGACAATTCCAAAGTCTTCGAAGGCTTCAGGAGAGGAGACTTGTATATTGTTGATTTCTCTACAGGACCTCAACCAGCTGTATGTCTACTTGGAAAAGCTTCAGAAGGCTAGCTATGGCATCGACGACTTGGTCATGCTGGCATGAGGAATCTACACACGCTCGCGAAGAAGAAGCATGTCATTGGCATCGAGAATGTCAAATTCCTCAAGGATCACTTATGCAGAGCCTGCGAAGCTGGAAAGATGACCAAGGCCAAACATCCCGCGAAGACAATCATGACTACCACTCGACCATTTGAATTGCTTCACATGGATCTCTTTGGTCCTAATCATTATTCTGCAGTTACAAATGATGCATCTCTATATGGCTTTGTTATCGTTGATGATAACTCTCGTTACACATGGGTGCATAATTTCACTTACAAACATGAGGTGCAGGAAGTCTTCAAACGATTTTCTTCGAGGGCTTCAACCAACTTTGGTGTGAAGATCAAGCACATCAGAAGTGACAATGGAACTGAGTTCAAGAATTCTGGTCTTGATGACTATCTTTATGAACTCGACATTACTCATGAGTTATCTTCTCCTTATACTCCTCAGCAAAATGGCGTCGTGGAGCGCCAGAACAGGACTCTTGTTGAGATGGCTCGCACTATGCTTGATGAATACAAGACTCCTCGTCGTTTCTGGATTGAGGCAATTGATACTGCGTGCCACATCATCAACAGGGTATATCTTCACAAATTCTTCAGGAAGACTGCTTATGAACTCCATACTGACAAGAAACCCAATGTGAGTTATTTCAAAGTCTTCGGTGCTAAATGTTGGATTAGAGATCCTCATCACAACTCAAAATTTGCACCGAAAGCACATGAGGGTTTTATGCTTGGTTACGGAAAGGACTCGCACACCTACAGAGTCTTCAACAACGCTCTTCACAAAGTTGTTGAAACTGTAGATGTGCGGTTCGATGAAAGTAATGGCTCGCAAAGAGAGCACCTACCTTTACTACAAAAAAAGACACATCCGTGACATTTTGGGCCGAACGAATTTTTTTCCTGTCATACATATGACACTTCTATGACGATAATTGTGACAAAACCCGGTATCATCATAGATGTGGTGGGCTCCTACTTCTATAAAAAAAATCATGACAAATGGGCTTTTCGTCCTGGGCGGGCCGGAGACGCAGCTGCATGACATTCTTTGGGCCGTCCATGATGGAAAAAACCGTGGTAGAAGCGAGGGCGAGGAAAATTTCGGGGAGTTCCCGGTTACGGTGGGAGGTCGGGGGCCGAGCGATGCGCGCTTCTCTCGTACACGTACGCGCGTGTGTGCGAGGCGTTGGCTCTAACTGAACCCGAGTGAGGCATTGGGCTCTAACTGAACCCGAGCGATTGCACTGCAGGCGACGCGTTACTGAACCCGAGCGATCGATCGATGGCTGTTAACTGAACCCGATCGAGCGATTCCTTCGCTACTGCTGCTAACTGAAGCCGATCGATGCTGCCTCTGGGATGAACAGTGAGCGTTGCGGGGGGGGGGGGGGTGGATGAACAGTGAGCGGTGGCGTTGCCTCTGGATGAACAGGACCCCGTGGTGTGGTGGAGGGCTGGATGAACAGTAGACGATGGAGGGGTGCCCACGGAGGGGTGGTTGAACAGGACCCCGTGGTGTGGAGGGCTGGATGAACAGTATACGGTGGAGGGGTGCCCGTGGAGGGGTGGTTGAACAGTAGCCGGTGGAGTAGCGCGCGGTGGTGGCTGGATGAACAGGAGCCCGTGGAGGCTGGAGGAGGTCGACGGTAGCCCGTGGAGGCTGGAGGAGGTCGACGGTGGAGATGAACAGTATCCCGTGGAGTCCCGTTTTGCGGTACGCCACACCCCTCCCGATGAACAGGACCCCCGTTTCGACCGTAGGAGGTCCGTTTCGTCCGTTTTGCGGTACGCCACACCCCTCCCGATCAACAGGACCCCCGTTTGACTGTAGGAGGTCCGTTTCATCCGTTTTGTGGTACGCCACACCCCTCCCGATCAACAGGACCCCCGTTTCGACCGTAGGAGGTCCGTTTCCTCCGTTTTGCGGTACGCCACACCCCTCCCGATCAACAGGACCCCGTTCCGAACGTAGGAGGTCCGTTTCCTCCGTTGTGCGGTACGCCAGGCCTCGTTTCCATCGCCTGTTCCGTCCAAGCCCTCCCAATGAACACGACCACGCATTCCGTTCCGACCCAGCCGGTTGGCTCCCACGCGTTCCGTTGCCTCCCGATGAACACGACGCATTTCGTTGCCTCCCCATGAACACGACGCATTCCGTTGCCTCCCCATGAACACGACGACGACGCTGTTTCTCCGTTCCGACCCAGCCATGTACACGAGCCCTGGCCGTACGTATGCGCGAGTAGGCGTTCGAGACCCCGCCCGTATGTACACATACGTGGCCGTATTTTCTTTCTTGCACCCTGGCCGCTGTACGTACGTGTACATGCTACGTGCGCGCCTCTACTACGACACGTACGCGCCTCTACTACGACACGTGCGCGCCTCTACATCCACCAGTATATATGTACGTACACGTTCGCGACCAGAATGACAACGCTACGTACGCTTCGACCAGGTGGGTCCCGACTGTCAGGCACTTCCTTGCCTGCGAAGATGTAGCTGGTGGGTCCCAGCAGTCAGGGGGCGAATCGTTTTTTTTGCCCGGACGCACTTCCTTGCGTGCGAAGATGTAGCTGGTGGGTCCCAGCAGTCAGGGGGAAACGTTTTTTTCACGAAATACAGTGGCCCGTCCGGTGGGTCCCAGCTGTCAGGTGGAGGAATCATTATTTTCCGCGTAATAAGGAGGCACTTCCTTGCTGCGGCCGTGGACCCAGCTGTCAGCCTCTCCACGTACAGTCCACGTCCGATGGAAGTCGTTCCTTGACCACGTTGACCACGCCGCGCCGAGAGCACCAGGGCGGTGGACGACGGCGAGGCCTAGGAAGGGGACGACGGGGAGCCGGGGAAGACGCGGCAGTGGAAGCCCGCGCGGAGAGGAGTACGAGGGTTCACTGGTTCGGCTGCGGTGTGAGGCTGCCGTCGCCGCAGGGCCTGGCCAGCGGTGGGAATAGTAGGGGGCGGTGAGGCCTCCGCGGCAGCACAGCCGGCCACGGGAGGCAGGAGCATGCGGCACGACCGGCGCTGCTTTGGGCGGCTGGAGCAAGAAGACCAGAGGTTGAAGAAGCACTACGGCCGTTGGATGGACATCGTACGGTCACTGGAGCTAGAATCGTTCATATTGACTAAAGTTGACAAAGGCCCCCGTCCCAGTCAACTTAGTAGGCCCACAAGTCAGCCTCCCACCATGGTGGGTCCCAGCTAGCAGGGGGAGTATTCATTTTTTTGTGCGTAATAAGGAGGCACTTCCTTGCGTGCGAAGATATAGCTGGTGGGTCCGAGCTGTCAGCGGCGGTAACGTTTTTTTCGCGAAATACAGAGGCCCTTTCGGTGGGTCCCTGATGTCAGGTGGAGGAATCATTATTTTGCGCGTAATAAGGAGGCATTTCCTTGCGTGCGGCCGTGGACCCA
This sequence comes from Triticum aestivum, assembly GCF_018294505.1. Classification (NCBI taxonomy): domain Eukaryota; kingdom Viridiplantae; phylum Streptophyta; class Magnoliopsida; order Poales; family Poaceae; genus Triticum; species Triticum aestivum. Next base: position 94,196,039 of record NC_057814.1, on the reverse strand, counting down.
GCTGTCGGCCTCTCCACGTACAGTCCACTTCAGATGCATGTCGGTCGTTGACCACGTTGACCAGGCCGCGCCGAGAGCACCAGGGCGGTGGACGACGGCGAGGCCTAGGAAGGGAACGACACGGAGGCAGGGAAGACTCGGCAGTTGTTTCCCACGCGGAGGGGAGTACGACTGTACGAGGGTTTACTGGTTCGTCTGCCGTCGCCGGAGAATAACAGCAGGTGTGGGTGAGTAGAGGGATGGCTAGGCCAGCGATGGGAGTACGGTGGGGCGGTGAGGCCTGCGCGGCAGCAGAGCCGGCCGCGGGGAGGAGGGAGCAGGCAGTCCCGCCGGCGCTTGTTTGAGCGGCTGGAGCAGGAAGAGCAGAGATTGAAGAAGCACGACGGCCGTTGGATGGCCATCCAACAGTCACTGCTTGTGCGTCAACCTTTTTTTAGGAAAGCCTCAAATCTGTGGAAAACAGCATACAGCCCATCTGCCATTATTTCTAATAATTTACAGCCCATTTGCTAATTATTAAGGTTTTTTTGGAGCCCATATTCTTTTTGTTAGCATTACAGCCCATATTGTGGCCACGGTTAAAAAATTATACGAAATTTTGCATATTTCGGTGCGGTCCGAACTGTTTTTAATCCCGAAATTTCGACTCACATTCAAACTGATTTTAAAAATAAATGTATATCAATATAAAATCCAACAAATTCTCCACGCATAAAAATTAATGTAATTTAAAATCTCGAAATGAAAAAAAGATATTTGAAACTAATTGCCGGTTTGATGTGTTTTAAAAATGTACAGCCCATTTCTCATTACTGATGGGCCATTTTCTCGGCCAGCCGAATGAAAGCTCTCCTCGTCTTGAAAGATTTGCAGCCCAACAGGCCTGACAAAGCGACTTACTTGGCAAATCACAAAAAAACTGGGCTGTGGCCGTGGACCCAGCTGTCAGCCTCTCCACGTACAGTACTCTTCCGATGGAAGTCGTTCCTTGACCACGTTGACCACGCCGCGCGGAGAGCACCACGGCGGTGGACGACGGCGAGGCCTAGGAAGGGGACGACGCGGAGCCGGGGAAGACGCGGCAGTGGAAGCCCGCGCGGAGAGGAGTACGAGGGTTCACTGGTTCGGCTGCGGTGTGAGGCTGCCGTCGCCGCAGGGCCTGGCCAGCGGTGGGAATAGTAGGGGGCGGTGAGGCCTCCGCGGCAGCACAGCCGGCCACGGGAGGCAGGAGCATGCGGCACGACCGGCGCTGCTTTGGGCGGCTGGAGCAAGAAGACCAGAGGTTGAAGAAGCACTACGGCCGTTGGATGGACATCGTACGGTCACTGGAGCTAGAATCGTTCATATTGACTAAAGTTGACAAAGGCCCCCGTCCCAGTCAACTTAGTAGGCCCACAAGTCAGCCTCCCACCATGGTGGGTCCCAGCTAGCAGGGGGAGTATTCATTTTTTTGTGCGTAATAAGGAGGCACTTCCTTGCGTGCGAAGATATAGCTGGTGGGTCCGAGCTGTCAGCGGCGGTAACGTTTTTTTCGCGAAATACAGAGGCCCTTTCGGTGGGTCCCTGATGTCAGGTGGAGGAATCATTATTTTGCGCGTAATAAGGAGGCATTTCCTTGCGTGCGGCCGTGGACCCAGCTGTCGGCCTCTCCACGTACAGTCCACTTCAGATGCATGTCGGTCGTTGACCACGTTGACCAGGCCGCGCCGAGAGCACCAGGGCGGTGGACGACGGCGAGGCCTAGGAAGGGAACGACACGGAGGCAGGGAAGACTCGGCAGTTGTTTCCCACGCGGAGGGGAGTACGACTGTACGAGGGTTTACTGGTTCGTCTGCCGTCGCCGGAGAATAACAGCAGGTGTGGGTGAGTAGAGGGATGGCTAGGCCAGCGATGGGAGTACGGTGGGGCGGTGAGGCCTGCGCGGCAGCAGAGCCGGCCGCGGGGAGGAGGGAGCAGGCCTAGACGGGGCAGCCCAAAACCACGTCCAACACTTGCCAAAACTTCGTCCCTCGTTTTCTCTGTGTTTCGCACACTCGACATTGTGTGGGCATTTTGACTGTGCATCATATGAAGATGTGCTATGCATGAATGTTGATCAGCATGATGTTAACTGGCTGGTAGTTCCATTTTCGACCATGAATAAAACTTCCAACATGATGTTAACCCTGTTTGAAAAGGCCGTGTTAATATAAATGCTCTGCCTCTGAAAGTTGCAGTTTCTTATCTGAAACTGAACTTGCAGTTTCTTATCTGAAACTGAAACTTGCAGTTTCTTCTCTGAGAATCACATTGTCTGCACTTTTATACTCCTATGAAACTACATTTTTTAAGTGCTAAAAATAGATCTCTAGAATTCATAAAATACTTCATATGCTCAATACTGCAAATCTGAAATTCAAAAGACATTCATATCTGAAAGTACTCTCAAAATACACAACACAAAACACAATTCACAACCTGCAAATACTGACAACCCTAAGCTCCTCCTGACAATTCACAACCTGCCCGACTATTGGGCTGGGGGGGCAGCCCCCTCCTATTCCTCGGCGGCAGACAGCCGCCCCGTGAGACGATGTGAACGGCGAGGGAGACGATGGCGGGGAAGCGTCGTCGGGCCAACTGCTTTTCTCCTCTTGCAGTTGGGTTCGGTCGACGAAGACTCCACCGGCTCGCTCTGGCAGGACACCCTCACAAACGGCACCCTGTAGATGCTCGATCCTTCAATCTCTGGTGGATGCTCCATCTGGGATCGATACTCCCACCACCGCTCCCTCACGATCGGATTCGGTGAATCTGTTTGCTCCATGGCCCAGAGGAGCAGCTCTATGTACTCCGGCGCGACTCCCTCCGGGAGTATCGCCGCCTTTTCGCTCTGTTGCAGATATTTGGCCATGGATGTCGCCGTCGCCGCTAGTTGGTCCTTGTTGTCAAACCAAGACTGTATCTCCAACATCCTAGCTAGCTTCACAGGGTCGCCGTCTGCGATCCTCACGTATCGGTTGTACTCCTCCATCGATCTACTTCTCCACAGCACCTTCACTCGCCGGCGGTGGTTTTTGAATGGAAGAGGAGAGGAGCAGCGCTGGTTTTGGATTAGAACGGGAGAGGAGCGACGCTGGTTTTGGACTGGAACAGGAGAGGAGGGGCGGTGGTTTTGAAATGGAAGAGGAGAGGAGCGGCGCTGCATTTAGATTGGAACAGGAGAGGAGCGGCGGTGGTTTAAGAGGAGAAGAGCGGAAGAGCGGCGCTGGTCTTGGAAGTATTTTTTGTTGTTTTGCGTATTTTGGGTCAAAGTTTGACCACGTACTGTATTTGACAAGCAAAATGTGAATGCATGTCACCAAAAATTGTATCGTTTGGTTCGTATCTGAATGTACTTTCAAATTATATTATTTTTGCAACGTATAACATATATTTTATGTGCGAAAATCATGGTCAATTATGACCCAGAATAAAAGGGAGACTAGTTAATGTGGGGTCGCTTTCTTAATTGAAGGGTAAATTGATTTTGATTTTGATCCAGTCACAGCGCGCCGGCCCTCTCGTCCAATCCTAAATCGCTGCCGCACGCTCCTCTCCCTCTTCTCCATTGCAAAACCACCTCCTCTCCTCTCCATCATCTCCATTCCAAAACCACCGTCTCGCCTCTCCCTCTTCTGATCTTCTCCATTGCAAAACCACCTCCTCTCCTCTCCATCATCTCCATTCCAAAACCACCGTCTCGCCTCTCCCTCTTCTGATCTTCTCCATTGCAAAACCACCTCCTCTCCTCTCCATCATCTCCATTCCAAAACCACCGTCTCGCCTCTCCCTCTTCTCTATTGCAAGACCACCGTCTCTCCTCCCATCTTCCAAAGCTAGCACCGGACCACTCAGAAGGACATCTATGGAGAGGATGCAGCAGCGAATCAGGCAGATCGCCGGCGGCGACCAGGCAAAGTTAGCCAGGTTGAAGGAGATCCTTAGTTGGTTTGACAATGAGTGGGAGATTTCGAGGACGGTGCGGGCCATGTGGCAATGTATGCGAAAGAGCGAGACGGCGGCGATGAGGCGGCGATGTACATGTACTCCTCGGCGGCAGTCACGCCGCAGTCCTCCGAGTTCATCGAGTATCTCCTCTGGGCGATGGAGCAGACAGATTCGCCCGAGGCGACAGTCAGGCGGAGGTGGTGGGCGTACAGGTCGAAGGTCGAGCACCCAGAGGATAACGAATCGATCGAGTATGGTGTGCCGTTCGTGAGGGTGCAGAGCCAGCCGGAGCCACAGGAGTATTCGTTCTCCCACCGCAAGAGGAGGCCGGATGGCGCGACGTCGCTTCCCCGCCGTTCTCCACGGTTCCCTCGACGCTCGCCTCGTTTCAACGGCGGCGGTAGGGTTTAAGGTAAGCTTCGCACTAACCTAATCTTCCACCTGCTCATGCTTACAATCAGTGTGACAGCTAATGAAAATCATGCTTACAATCAGTCTCCGAGTACTACGCCAATCACCCTAAAATAGCTCTGGACCTTTGGGTCAAAGTTGTGACACAGTGTACAAATAAAGAAAAATAGATTGGTGCTTCTTTCAGAAAAGAGTACTCCCTAGAAAACTGCCAATATAAGCTACTAGTATTTGGTTAGATGATTTGCTGCCGAGAAAGATCCGTCCACAGAGAGCGCCACACATCCCACTGGTGGTGGTGGATGCCAATGCGTGCATGCAGCATGGTTGGTGTCGGTAATTTTTACTTGGCACACCTCGCACTCTGCATATATGCCGGTTCCATACGTACATTTGTGCAGTTCCACCAAAATGCAGCTGAATAACCCTGTTTGCACAGATAATGAAAAAGCGTGATTACATTATAGTGGCACTAGTTGATGAAACACACAAAATAAATAGAAGAAAATATTGCGATAGTATCATAGTATGCCATGCTGCGAGGGCGAGATGGGCCCTGCGACGCCTCATACGGTACGCCTCATACTGGACATCGTCCCAAGTCTCCCAGATACACCTTCTGCCAGTGATGAACATCAGTGTACAGCGGTAGTACAAGGAGGCGCCTTGAGACATTCAAATCTCTATTTTTGTACATATCAACTAAAATTAAGCACCCCAGTTTGCAGAAACGCTTAAACATTAACAATGGGACTAGTTGATGAAACATACATTAACAAAGAGAAGCACTTTCTTTATCTACATTGGAAATGAAATGATAGAGATGACACTCGCTCTATTTTAACTGTATTATTACTTCATTTTATCAGTGACACTAGGGTCGAGCAGGTGGCAAACGAGGTGTACCGTGCGTCGCAAGGATGGAGGCCGGGGGTGCTTAGACTGGGATGCTGAAGCTGGCTCTTTCAGTCACCAACATGGATGATTCAATTCATGGGACCTTTTGGTGCAGTTCACCTAAAATGAAGCAATGTCCCGTGAGCTAGCAGCTTCTTCTTCAATTTTTTTAAGAAAAGGGCTCCAGCCCCGGTTCCATTTCCATCAGAAAACGAAACCCACAGAGCTTCTTCTTCATTAGTTGCAATAAAATTGAGCAACATCAAGGTTGGTTGTGAAGCTCCTGGAATGCTCAACTATAATTTGGATATCATTTGTGCAGTTCAACTAAGATCGAGCGTGAAATGTATATCTCTGTTTGCACAAAAAAGGTGGAAAGGAGGGTGACTAACAAGTGATGAAACATGCATCAAATGAAAAGAAGCATGTTCCTTATCTGAATGGCAATCCTACAAGGACAGTAGCAATTTCTAAAGCACTGGCATTGCTAGATATTAGTGTGGGCATTAGGATTAACTATGACAACCGTTAAATACGACATTACTTTGGGCACGGGAGAGTAGGCGGACCAGGACAGTTGCATTTCTAACGAAAAGAACCAACTTATCTTAATGGGAAATTTTAGCAGGACATGTAAAGAAGTGCCATTGATTCATATTACTGGAGGCATTACATTGAAAACAACATTGGTTTAACGTGTCCTTACTTTTAACAGTGCGACTGCTACATTTTACCAGTGGCATTACATAAGAGTGGCTCGGGGCAACAAACATCAGAACAGGATATCTGGGTTGGTCCCATTTTTGTTCGGTATAGCCACCTTATACTGTGTGAGGCTAGCAAATCTAGTGCTGGACTTACTCTGTTGACTTGTCCCCCAGTCCCCACTTTCTTTCCTTTTTCAACCAATAGATCGGGTTTATATTGAGTTTGTACTGCGTTTCCCTTTATTTCCCTATTAGACCTAGAGACCAGTTGGATAGCCAGTCTCTGCTACTTTTCGCCCCCATTATTTCCTCTTTCGACCAAGTCCTAGATTCAGGTAACAAATCCTCCCCCACCCCCACCCCCTTTCTTCCTTGTTTGAACCAAGTAGTACTAGATTCGAGTGCATGAACTAGTTTTACCTCTTAAACGTAAAAAAATTAGGTGGTTTTCGAACAGCCGATCGATCCTATCTACGAGGGGGCCTGAGAAATAGTAAAAGATACAAATGCAGCGACGTCAGGAGCTCGGGAAGTAGAGCAAGGCCGGTTTCGAAGGAAGTTATACCTGATGGTCGCCGGGATGTCGCTAGGTGGGCGGCGGGAGGCCGGATCTGCCCACACTACGGCAGCGAGGAAGAAGGGGTCGGAGGCCCTCCCTCGCCAGCGGTGCTTGGGAGAGAACGGCAAGGCAGGCTGATCGGGACGCGCCCAGCAGTGGGTAAGAGCCGTCGCCGAGGACGACCGCGTGAACGTTGCACCTTCTCACCTTCCCCGGCGGAGAGGATCCGGCTGGATCTGTGACCAGCGGTGAGCAGAGAGAGAGAGAGTGTGTGGCCACCGCTGTCGTGTTTAGATCTGGAGAGGCCGAGACAGTGTGAAGAGAGCAACACTAGCAAGCAAGCGCGGAGGCTCCTGCCTATATAGTGGAGTAGTACTAGTTTTCTTTTGTCTACCGGAGCCGGCTTGACCTCGTCAATGACTGTCGAGAAGTCTTCATGCACGTGGCCCGGAGGCGCAGTTGTCGTCATTTTGATCTGAAGCGCCGGATTATAACATATAACACGAAAAAATGCCACATGACAAGAAATCATAACCTCACTGCCCAAAGGAGACAACATGAATCCCGACGGACAAACTAGACGAGGAACAAAGCTCAAATTAAAGATAAACTCGTAGAAAAGGGGTCCGTCGATAGATGTCCTAATTAACATAGCCGGCTTGACCTAGATGGCAGCCGAGTAGTCACTGTTCGTGCATGTGCCCCCAATGACTAGCCCAACTCAGTTGTCGCTGTTTAACCCTCGCAGTGATCCGAAGCACATGACACCTAATTTTGCGAGATGACAAGAAACCTTTTTTTAGATTTCTCACCACAACTACAGCCATGTACAACACAGCCTGCACGATATGTAGACGATAGCCAATCCAGGCGTGTCTGCTGGAGTCTGGTCACATGCATGGACGAACTGATCTTCCGTGTCTTGCAGGGATCGTCCAGGCACCAACGTAGTACAACACTTCTCTAGTACTATCGCTCGTCTCCCTCTTCTATTAAGTCACCCGACTTGCGGGGCCGGGGAGTGTGCCTATGGTCGGTTCTCAATTGCCGTCCCACATGTGTGTGCAAACGCAATATGACGCGCGTTCCATTCGGAGAGCAGCGTGCCAGACCGACCGACCGTCTGGGGTGCGACGCGAACGCGACGGGCGTGCTGTATACTCCGTACATGTGTACCGCCGTTTTCTAGACGCTTTGCTCCATGGCGCGGGCGCAATCCATGGATACAAAATTAGTATACTGTATACTATTTAAAAGTCGAGGGCGGGGCTTTTCCTGCGCGGTAGGCGGGGCAGTTCCGCCTAGTCGGTTCGACAGAGACGCGAGAAGACGAGGGAGTAGGCTGCTGCAAACGTAGGGCTGTGTGATTTGACAGCGAGTTACTGCTGGACAGGTGGGGCCCCGTGATTTGACTTGCCATTATCATTTTAACTGCGGCGCTACGACCGGCGTGAGTCTCCCGATTCCTGACCACCTCCATACAGGTGCCTCTCCCAATGCTCCACCATGTAGTAGAGGCTGGCTCTTGCATGAGAGCCCACTTCTCCACTTTTTCCTTGCCTCTCTTTCCTCCACATATGCAAAAATGCCATGTAAAGCGCACTATTGTACTTACTTTTACTTGCTCCTACAGGTGCTTAAGCTTGCCACATAGGCATAAAGTCTGATGTGGCAAGTTAATCAAGAAGAGAGAGACTAGTTTGGTGACCCAAGGAAGAAACGGTGCTAAGCGCGTGTACCTAGGTGAAAAGACAATTTTGAGTCTATAGCTAATTAAATGAAGCAAACTTAGCAACACCATTTCATTGGAAGAGGTCACTCCTTGGCAAATGCAATAAATACTAGTACTCCCTGTGTCCCATAATATAAGAACGTTTTTGGCACTACACTAGTGTCAAAAACGTTCTTATATTATGGGACGGAGGGAGTACGAAGAAAGAGATAGAGAGGAGTAAAAAATTACACTTATAGCCAACCTTATAGCCAACCTTGTTGTAGTATGAGTGACTAAGTGATGACTATGTATGACATGCCAACATCAGATAGCCTAACGCACCGTGTTAAATCTCCAAGGGCGCGACCGCGTGAGCGACGCGACGGTCGTGGTAGGTGCGACCATGATACGGGCTATTGGCAGCCCTTGGATCTGAGATCAAACGGTCGCATGCTAAGTTGCTAAAAATTTGCAGAATAACCCTCCAGGATAGGATATTCACCCATAGGTCTAGAATCACGCCATGCAACCGTTCGATCTCAGATCCAAGGGCTCTCGAAAGCCCGTATCATGGGAGAATGGAAAGCCACTACCCTGCCATTCGTTCTTCTGCGACGGTGAAAGGATGCCTTTCTCGCTTCAGACGCATGTTCAAAGACTCAGATGATGAGTGGGTCGCTGGGCTAGATGTTGAGTACACCACAGTCCTGGGACGAGAGAAGGATCTAAAGGACGAAGAGAGGAAGAAGCCCGCCGTGATCCAGGTTTGCGTGCATGACTTATGCTTGGTCTACCACATATGCCATGCCGACGTTGAGTGCCAGGATTTTAAGGACTTCCTCGAGAGCAACCTAGTCAAATTCGTTACTGTAGACTTTGGTAATGACAAAGAAGTCCTGCGTCGGATAGGCCTCATTGTAGGCAACACCTTCGACCTCCAGAAGAATCGGCTAGTGTCCTCTCGTCAGCCTTCAATGCTGACCCTGGCAGGAGCCATGGTTCATCCTTCGTACGGTAAACTGGAGAAACCTCCATACATGTTTCATCGTCATGCATGGCAGCGGAATGTACTAGATATAGACCACATCCACTACGCTGCAATGGATGGCTACCTTTGCTTCAATATCTACAAGGGTTGGATGAAGAGCAACAGCCAAGTGTGCGGTTCAAGCAAAGAAGTATCGGCCAAGAGGAAGAGGGACAAGGACGAAGTCGAGGACGTGGACGAGGACTCCGAGTAAGGTGGCAGTGTCGTTGCTCATGGTGGTTCTAATGCAGTGTCTACCGGAATAGTTGCAAAGTTTAATTTCAGGTGTGCTTAATTTAATTTGAGGGGTGTGTTGTGCTGAGCCCCCAGCAGAACTATGTTATGTTTCTTCTCGTTACTTTAACTCTTCAGTACGTACATACTAGTATTTCTTACATTTCATCTTTTAGTTGGTATAGTACTACCACTCGTTTCTTCACATTATATACGTACAATATATATGGCCAACATCATATAGCCAGCAGTTTAGTTGTCAAAGAATTTCAGGGTGCTTAGTTTTGTCAAAGAATTCCAGGATGCTTAGAGGGTGCTTGGATCCAAGGGACTTATTTTAGTCTGACTAAAAATAGTCTCTTTAAGAGGCTAAAGTTCCAAGCACCCCTGACTAAAGAGGGGCTAAAACTAGTCTTGAGACTAAAATTTTTAGTCAGGGGTACCCCTACTAAAATGTGGATTAGTCCTCTCTCTACTCATTTAACTCCTCTCCTTTAACACAGGCGAGTTCTGGATTGGAGGGTTTGGAGGATAATAAATGCTCATTAACTTGATTTTAGCCTTTTTAGTATTTGGATCCAAGCATGGGTGAGGCTAGCATGTTTTAGTCCCACTACTTTTAGTCATGGGACTAAAACGTATCCAAGCACCCTCTTAGTTTTATTTGAGGGGTGGGTTGTGCTGGACACCATTATTGTGACTAGCCTTTTTAATAGTACTATATGCATAATTTGGCGACGAGCGCTCTCTATATGTACCACCTTTTTTTAATTTCAAGTTTTGCTCCATGGCGCAATCCATCGATACTACTGTTGTACAAAAGTATACATTTTTTAAAAGGCTAGAGGGCGGGGCAGTCTAGCTTGGTCGGTTTCACGAGAGGCGAGGGCCTTTGTGATTTGACGGCTCATTACTGCTGGAAGGCGGGGCCTTGTGATTTGACTGCTCGTATAAATGCGCCGACGACCTGATCGAGGAGGAGCAAAGAACCGTGCGGTATACTCAAGTTTTCCACTGGAGTAGTACTGCGACGGAGGAGCACGAAACACGGCAGCCCAGTGCCATATGGCGATAAAAAATGATCTAATTTGCTAGTCATCTCATTGTTAGCATTGTTCTATTCATTCCCTCAAAAAAACATTGTTCTATTCATGCCTCGCAGAGAACGTGACACGTGCGGCGAAACACCCGAAGCAAAAGATGAAACACAGGAGCAAAAGAAGAAGGAAGATTATCACCCCAAATGATCTAATTCGCCGCGGAGTCGTAACTGCTTCTTCATCGCCTCCACGACCTCCATCTCCTTGCGCGTCTCCTCCGCCATCTTCTTCATTCTGTCCATGACGCGGGATTTCTCGACGCGAGCCTTCATCATCTGTTCCACGGCCGCATTACGTACCTTGACAGCAGCCGGGTGCTCGATGCGGAGCTTCGCCAACTCCTCCTTCTGTTCCATGACGAGGGCCTGCAGCATCTTCATCGAGGAACTACTATTCTCATGCAGCTTCTTCCAGCCGGCGTTCTTCTCCTTCAACAGGTCGATCTCGTGGCAGAGCTTCGCCTTGTCCTCCTGAAGTCGCAGGATTTCGCCGGTCGCCTTCTTCTCCGAGGCAATGCTCTTCTTCAGCAGCATCACCAAGCCGGCGGTCAACTCCCCCTGCTGATTGAGCTCAGCGGGCATGTCGTCGAGGCTCTCCTTCAGCAACTCCATCAAGCCTTGGATGAACTCCTTCTGCTTATTGAGCTGATCGGGCATGCCGTCGAGGGATAACGACTCCAGCTCCGCCGGCTCGGCATGTTCGCCTCCGCGGCTAGGGCGCTCCTGGGAGCCATCGCCTGCCCGTGAGAGATCTTTCGAGGTCTCTGCGTGGCGGCGAGCCCTCTCTTTTTTTCCGCAGCCTTGGTTGCCGCTCCCTTGTTACGAGTAGTTCTCGACCTAGAGCTCTGCTCACCGGCCATGGCAACGACGGACGAAGAAGAAGCACTTATGAGGAGGAAAGGTAGAGTAATTTTCGGTTAGGTAGTTCCCCTTTTTATAACCTAAGTACTAGCACTAGTACTAATACCTGCATAGTGGGAACACGTTCAGGTTTGGTACGTACTAGTAGGTGTGAGCAGGCTTTCGAATGTGATGGGAACAAGGTAAAGATTAATTGATGGTTTTGGTTTCGAGGCCCGAAACGGCTCCCGATGAGTTTAGCGGAACATAAATTTCAAGTACTACACTGCTCAAATGCGTAAATATTATGTTACTGTCAAAAATTGGCACAAAATACGAAGGAGACCAATGGAAGTACTACTAGCAACCCACGATTTAACTACTCGCATGCGCGCAGTGGAGTAATAATGTCTTTCTTCCGCCCTCACGTCCACTCAATTTGCATGCGCTGTATTAATTGACCATCAATGAAGTGAACGACTTTACACGCGTCAAATTATCACATGGGGTGGATCTTGGTACAAAATTGCGTCCGCCCGTGTACCCGCGTGTGCGTGCGAGGGAATGAGTGCGTGCGTGGCGTGCGTGCACATCTTCGCTTCGTGCATGTACCGCCAGTATGGCTCAGGGAGGACGAGTACATTCTTCTGGAACCAGCAGCACGTCACTGTGATCAATCCACGCAAGGAGGTCGCGACAACGCCTCCACATGTGCCACGTGGCTTCATGAACTGTAAGAGAGACACTGTGTAGCGTGCCATTGGTATTCTAATTTACGTGTTTTGCACATACTCGAAGTACTAGTAAGGTACACGTGCATTGCACGCATCAGATTTTGCAACCAAATTATGAATAAATACCACACTATAGCATGTAAGCTCTGAGTCATATATGCCTGATGTAGCCCTTCGTTTAATTCTTATAGTTCATCTCATTCAAAATCAATTAGTTTTTATAAAAAAGCTAAGAACGCGGGAATAGGAAAAACATGGGATTATAGTGGAATGTCGTCTTGAATCCTACAGGATTGTACGAGTGTTTGATTGTGCATAGAAAAAACGCAGAATTCTTTCAAAGAGGTTTGAGTGGATGGGATGTTTCCTATGAAATCTAGTGCAAATGAATCATATGGAAAAATTCCTATGGTTTACAATCCTACGAATCAAACAACCAAGATAGGAAAAATTCCTAATGATTAGAATCCTCCAAAATTCCTTTGAGAATCCTTTGAATCAAAGAAGCCCTTAATCTATTTTATGATTCATGGAATTGTGCGTTGTAAAGCATAAAGTAAAAACAAATAATGGCAATTCAACTAGAAAAAAGTTTGGGCAGTTATGATACGGAAGATTCTAGAACAAAAGAGAACCACTGTTGTTTTGAGGTTTGTGCATTATGCTTAAGTTCAACCATGGAGTCTGCTAGATTGTACATGTGGCAAAATCCGGTGGGGGGCTAGAAGATGGTGCGAGGGGCCGAGTGGAGGGAGACTATGAAGGAATGCACAAGTGCGAGATCGATATTTAGAGAGAGGGGGCGAACACGTGCGCTGTTGCGCGCAGTGGCGGAGCCATGAAAAATAAATGAGCTAGGGGGCCAAGCATTGCTAATCCTTTACGAGGAGGGTCAATTCATGAACTTAAACCATTTTTAGCAGCAATTGTCTAATGATCACATTCATATTAGCCTCGATATATAGTGATGTTAGGGGGGAGGGGGCAGGGCCCTTACTGCCCCCTGTCTTCGCCATTGTGCACGCGTCTGAGAGATGAAGCGGAAGGCATGGATGATGAGAGGGGGACGTTGGATATATAATTAATGTGGGTGTATTAGCTATATATGTTAATCCTATATAGAGAGGTATAGATTGATCGATGTGGACGTGGGAAAGAGGGTGAGACCTCACTGGATATATCGATTGATTGGTTTGTGTGGAAAACTATGAAAGACCTAGCTATATACACACATACATAGAGGAACATCGATCGGTGCGCATGCACGCGTGAGAGATAAAGAATGCCCGATATGATGGAGAGGGGGATGTGTGTGGGTGTGTGCCTTCATGGGAGACTGACCTGAAGAAAAAGATTGCATGCGTGCGATGGATAATGCTGACTGGTAGTGTGTGTGCATGCATGCACGAGAGAAAGTTAGTGATACAATTATAAAGAGAAGACTACTATGTGGGTGTAAAAGAATAGGTGAGGTCATAATCAATGTAAAGTTGAATTCAAATATTTGAATAAGCTCATGTTTAAAACCCATGCATGCATGAATATAACGAAGATCTGCGCGGTGTGGTTTGGAAACGAGCATGTTGTAATGTATACACATTGAAAAAGGTCAGACCGATTTGAATTTGAGATATCGATGGCAGACATCATTTGGCCACATCGCATTCGTACATGGACACACTATTCTAATTGGAGATGATGGGCGGCTTTCGCATCACATATATATATCTATACCCCTATATTTTTTTTAATATTTTTTTATATTGTGTGCGGGTAACTTTAACTTTGAAAGATGGTCGTTGAATGAGGCGAATCCGATGGTCCAAAGATGGCAAATTTGAGCACTACTGGCCATTGGATATCATCTAGATTCCACCAGATTTCGCCATATGTATAATCTAGAAGACTCCATGGTTGAACTTAAGCATAATGCACAAACATCAAAACACAAGCACTTCTTATTTGTTCTAGAATCTTCCGTATCAGAATTGCCCAAATGTTTTTCTACATGATTTACCATTATTTGGTTTTACTTTATGACTTACGACGCACAATTCAATGAATCTTAAAATAGATTAGCTTTCTTATAAAAACTAGATGATTTTGAATGAAATGAACTATAAGAATTAAACGAACATCTACATCATGCATATATGACTCAAAGCTTGCATGCTATAATGTGGTATTTATTCATAATTTGGTTGCCAAATCTCATGCGTGCAATGCACGTGTACCTTACTCTAGTCTAAATGGTGTTTGTGTGTGTGTTGTGCGTGTTGAGGTGCAAATTGTCTTTTTTTGGTACACGTTAAGCTTGTTCTTCCGAAATTTCAAGCCGCGCCTTGTTATGCCGAAAATTCAAGCTAGCGTCTCTGTCTATCGTGCTGCGAAACTCCCGCCTCTTCAACCCGCGCCTTGTTAGCCCGAAATATTTAAGATATATCTTTGTCTCGTTGTGCTCCGACAACTCCCTCCATCTCAACCCGCGCCTTGCTATTCCGAAATTACAACGCGCGCGAAAACTCCCACCTCCTGTGAAATCCCGACACGCGAAATGCCGGTACCCTGAACCGAAAGAACCGCCTCAAATCGGTGGGGGTACTTTCGTAACTTACCCCACATTTCGGACAAGCGCGTCTCTAAGCCATGGTTCCCCACTGCCATCCCATCCGCCCACCCATTCGTACACCGAGGCCGCGAAAACCCGCGACGAAACCCCACACCCTGCTCCGTCCGCCACCCAGCCGGAGCCTCTTCCCCGACGACGTCGTCCACAGCAACACCTCGACGTCCCTCATCCACCGTACCGGATGAGGATCCGTCGTCGATCTCATCGTCCCGCCGGTTCAGCCACCCGTCCTCCACCTCCAAGGAGCTGCCCCGACGTTCCCCTCGTCTTTCGCGCCACCTCCATTCCCACACCGCCGTCTTCACCTGCACCACCGGAAGAGCATCATCATCACCGTTTCCTCGGATGAAGCTGCGGCCTAATCGGCGCCACCAAAGAGGTTGTACACTAATCGCCGCATTTTCTTCTTGATTCGATCTCACGGTGCTGCCGGCGCTCGGTCCCGAGCCGACACGGCGCGGCTCCATCCACGGCGGCGTCGCCGGCCACTTCCTACACGGCGTCGCTCCCTCGGTGGCGACGTCCACATTAGTAGGAGCTGCTGCTGCTTTAGCTCTCGCTCGCGCTGCTGCTCTGCTCTTGCTCTCGGTCCCCTGCCTGGTCTGCTCTTGCTATTGCTCTTGCCGCGCTGCTGCTTGCTCTTGCTTGCGATGCTGCTTCGATTTAGCTACACTTCAGTCGACTGAATCGACTTTTGGGTCAGTCGATTTTCAGGGGGTGGGGGGGCGGCTCGCCGGGGTGAAGGAAGAACCAGCCGCAGCGGGGGGGGGGGCTCGCCGGAGAGGTACCCCACTATCTATCTTAGGGTTCAGGATGGGGGCGGTGGTCGCCGGCGGTGGCGGGGCGGTGGCGTGGGGATCGCCGGAGAAAAAGCTCGGCACGGCGGGGCCTAGAGGGATGGCCGGGGCGGCGGCGGACCGGCGGTGGGGAGTGTTTTCAGGGGCGGGCGGGGCGGCGCACCGCCGACCGCGGGCGGCGGGGGCTGCTGTTTGGCCGGTGGTCGCTGGCGGCTCAGGGGGTGGAGGTTGAAGATGAACCGCAGGCCCTTGATTTCGTATCCAACGGCTGCAAAATTGACTGACCAGAGATGAAAAAGTCAGTCGACCGACGTGTAGCCTCACCTTGCTAGTGCGTTCAGTTTCGACAGCAAAATTCAGTTTCGACAGTTAAGTTATGTTTCGACAGTTAAGTTCAGTTTCGACAGCAAAATTCAGTTTCAACAGTTAAGTTCAGAGATGAGCGGCTGATGTATTTTACATTTAGCACTTTGTGGTTATGTATTTTACATCATGTATTGGAGATGCTATTAGAATTCCACTCTGGTTAACTTTGTTCGTTGTCTCTCTTGTCCTGCTTCAGCCTCGGCGTCGTACAACTCACCGGAGCTGCTCCAACGACGAAACCCTCCATCACAGCGAAGCAGTACCTTGGGCTCCATCTCCAGACGCCTAAGATCTTCTTCCCCTCCTCCGACAGCCAAGTTAGCCGGAGCATCCTCACCGGCCAACCCAATCACGTTGAGATTGACATGGCTTCGCCAAAGAGGTTGTACACTTGTTGCATCTCTTTTTTACTCTACATGTTATATATATTGTCCACTGAGCACTCGTAGTAACGGGAAATAATATTATTTTATCCTACTATATGACAAGCAGTGAGGTACCAGGCAACTTAGCTATCCGTGATGGACTCTCTTGAACGCCATCATTATTTATCTCTGCGCGTTTGAGCTGTGCATTTGTCGATGGGCCTGGGAGTTGAGCTAGTATGGTAGTGGCCTGGGTCCAAAGTAATAGAAGTAGCACAAAAACATTTTTTTAGTGTAGGATTTTCCTTGCTCAAGCCCGCCTACTAGAATCGCCACTGCTTGAAAGGAAAAGTGAATGAAAAACATCGGAATTGGAAAGTTTCCTATGGTACTACTTTTCATGAATTTGGTGCAAAGGAATGGAGCAAAGGAAAACTGTAGGATTTGTTCCTTTAGTGTCTCCTTGAAAGAAAAACCGTAGGAATTCTAATTTCCACTTCTCCTCCTTTTCGTATTGCTATTCATCAAGCACAAGACTAAGAGATAGGAGCATAATAGAATTATAACCATACATTTTCTTGTGGTTTGACTTAATCTCACCATGCTTTTTTGCATCCTGTGATCTTCCAATTGTTGTGAATCAAACACCCAGATTGGCAGAAATCCTGTGTTTTTAAATTCTCTATTTTGCACGTGCATTCCTATCCTATTCCTGTCTATTTCCTATCCCTGCATTGTTAGAATCCTCAAATTCAAACAAGCCCTTACTCAATTACTTCTGTTACAGATATGTGTCAAAGAAAACCTTGTGTGGTTTGTCCTGCTCCTGCGGCGCTGTGTTCCACCCAGCTCAGCTGCTCCAACGACGGAAGGGTTCATCACAGCAGGGATCCGCTCTCCAGACTGTCTTTCGCCATCTCAGATCTTCTTCCCCACCGCCGGCATCCACAACAACTGCATTACCATCATCAACTGAGCAGATGACCTTGAGGACTACACGGGTCCGCAAGAGAGGTCGCACTCTTCCGTGTCTGCTTACGTTATGCGTCGCTTAATATGATGACATGCTACATTATCGTCGTGTTCACCTATTAGACTCCGAGTCAGGTCCAAACTAATGCTGAAACTTGAGTTTTTAAATGGTTGTGGGGTACATATTGGGGCAGCAATCAGTACTATCTGTCTACTATCTGGTTAATCTCCGGTGTCTACTATGAGTTTCATGTTGGGCGCAAACAAACATTAAAGGAGCCATTATCTGTATTTTTTAACTAAAGCTATTATCTGCCTGCTATCATTGGTTTTGGGTCTATCCACAGTTTGCTACCATCACTCTGGATTTGTGCATGCACTCCTTACATAATCTCACTATGTTTTATTCCTATGCATGCTAGTTATTGTACACAATGGAACTGATCATGTAGAGCAAAAGAGACGAGCCTTGCGTGGCAATAAAATTTCATGCAGACATCGTTCCATGGTGGGCGCAAAGGCAACCCCCCCTCCACCCATTTTGGATCGTAATCAAGAGGAAGATAACTGTTCTGAGGGTGATTCAGAAGGAGAAGACTACTCCTATTTACCCCATGAGGTCTTCCATGAACCCTCATGGGGTAAATAGGAGTGGTCACCCATGTATGTGAATTATGCAATGCCATGCTGTTTAGGCAAGCATCATATCTGTGAATTATATCATGCCGTCCTTTTTTTTGTATTTCTCATTGCTTTTGTCGACAATGTTTGTATATTCAACTGCTCTTCCTGTGCATCAGCCATTTGAATTGGTGATGGAGAAATCTGGAGTGAAAACAAGGTCTTCAGAGCAGACAATGCTGCCTGCTGAAGCAGATATCTTGCTGGTTATAGTTAGCTCTTCAGAGGACGATTCAGAGGCAGATGACCAGTCCTATTATCCCCCTGAGGTGTATGCTCAAACTTGGCAGGGTTATATTACTCATATAATGCATATGTTGTATTGCAATGCTTAGTTTTTACATCATATACACAATATTGAATGACATCTCCTTAGTTGACACATCATATATGCGATTGCCCTCTGCTCACCTTCCTTAGTATATAAATCATATATTTGAATTATGTCATGCCATGATGTTTACATAGACAGCATGTATCTGAATTATGGCATGCCAACCCATTTTCTAAAGACATAATATAGTTATATCATCTCATCCTGTTTACATAGTCATCATATTTTAAATTATGTCATTCTATCCGTGAATTATATCATGCCATCATGTTTCCATCGACGGCATGTTTGTGATTTATGGCATGCCAACCACTTTAATAGACACATCGTATAGTTATATCATGTCATCCTGTTTACATAGTCATCATATTTTGAAGTATGTCATTCTATCCTGTTTAGTTAGCCATCATACATGTGAAATTGTGTCATGCTATCCTGTTTAATTAGCCATCATATATGTGAAATTATGTCCTGCTATTCTGTTTGCTTAGACAACATAAATGTGAATTATTTCATGCCCTGTTTTCTTCCCTACTATCCATTGCACCTGTCTATCTTACAATGTCTATACATTCAATTACTTTTCTTGTTTATCAGCCATTTCAATTGGAGGGAGTGATGGTAGTATCTATGGGAGTAAAAACACGGTCTTCAGAAAAGATTGTGCTACCTGTCGATGCAGATAGAACCACGGTTGTACTTGCCCAAGAACCAGCCCCACCACACATAACCCACACTCATGCAGATTGTACCCCTACCCAGTTGGACAGAGAACCAGATACACCCCTTCTAACCCCAAACCCAGCAGATAGACACCCAGTTCCCGTTGACACAACACCGTCTCCACCACAGAGCACCCAAACACGAGCAGTTAGTAAGGCAACTGCAGTGCCCAAATCATGAGGACCACCACTCCGAACCCGAAGTCAACACTTAAAGCAGAAGAAGAATTGTTCTCAGGTCAGGTTCCGTAGCTATGGTTCATACTACTTTGCTCTTGCATCACTGTATTTACTGATACCAACTAATTTCAAATTTGAAGGATGCAATTGAAACTCCAATGGCGCAACAGGTATGTTTTAAACCTGTTTCTTCAACGTGTTTGGCTGTTTGCTGTTGTAACTTGCTCTATGTTGATTTCAGTTTCAATTGAATAAACAGTTATGTTCTCATGCCATGCACATTACAAGTGTTGTTATTGCTGTGTAGTTTCCCACACTTATATTCTGTCTATGCCGCTTTGTCTTAAATAGATATGATTCGAACTGTATCTATCTTGATTTGGCAACATAAACCAGAATGATATAGACCATACAGTGACCATACTACATAGATATATGTTTGTTTCATGTTGTTATCCTGTCCACCTTACTACTGAACTGGTTTACCAAAATGAGTTTCATATACTACATTGTAAACCCGAGATGTGTTTGTTTGTTTCTCTTTTAGAACGCGGATAAAATATTGGAGAAGAGTACCCTGTTATGCAATGGTAAAGGAAGTAATGCAGATAAGGTTCAAGATAGTGAGGCATCCCTGTTGGTCTCCAAGAAAGCTGATAAAAACTATATTGAAGACACTGAGACAACCCCAAAGTCCTGTCTTGATGTAGTGTTCGAGTTACTAGCTACCACTGCTGGCACCAGCTCTTCGAACTCGTTGCCTGAATCAGTTCGGCTTCTTGAGTCTCAACTTCAAGTTGAAAGACATCGATCAAATGTTATGCGACAGGAAGCCGAAGGACTGAGGAAGTCCATGCAGAATTCAGATGCATACTTTCTGGTGCAACAGCAAGCGCTGGAGGACTTAAGCGCCAAACAAGAGAAAGTTAATAAGCTTGCTAAGCATCTTGCCAGCATTATGGGTACCCAGGATATTGTTTCTTGAGCTCTTCTGAAGTGGTTTCAGTTCTGGACTTGTTTTGCTGCGGCGTTTATATGCTGTTGTGTTCCCTATATTTGCACTGGTGGCGAACTTTGATGCCCAGTGGATGTAATATGTGTAATAGCCGTGATAGCCTAGTGTAAGTTGCTTGCTTATTTATTTCCTTGTTGTCTTGTTTATTTGTTTGCTTGTAGTCAGTGCTGTTCTTTTTCTGCGGTTTGCTAGTGGCTGCGATAACCTATTTTTTAAAACTAGGCCACAATAACCATGGGCTAATATTGACTGTAGTGACACTGGGCCTCCTACGGCCCGTAGAAATAGTGGGCCTTCTATGGGCCGTAGAAACAGTGGGCCTTCTACGGGCCGTAGAAACAGTGGGCCTTCTACGGGCCGTAGAAACAATGGGCCTTCTACGGGCCGTATCATCAATGGGCCTTATACGGGCCGTATGATCGATTGGCCAAACATGGGCCAAACAGACCGCATTCTGGCCGTAAACGGGCTAGAGTTGGAATCGTCCGTTCATGGGCCGACCATAACGGGCCATCGTTAATAGGCCGTATTTGATGACGCTATGAAAACGACCCAATGTATTAACGGACCACAAACGGGCCGACTGTAACCACGGGCTGAATTTGGCCCACAAGCAGAAAATGACAGTAACGGGTCGTAAGTAAACGAATGTTGGAAAATAGCCCAAGAATAAATGGGCTCTGAGAAGGCCGAAAGATAACATGGGCTGGAAACGGCCCAACGGAATAACGGGCCGTTAATGGGTATAAAGTGATACACTGTTCTTTACGGGCCAGTTTCACCACGGGCCGTTAATAGGTGTAAAGTGATACACTGTTCATTACGGGCCAGTTTCGCCACGGGCCGTTAATAGGCCAAGAGTTACATAGGGCCTCATATGGGCCGAAAGACGTCATGGGCCATACATGGGCCAGAAGTGAAAACGGGCTGGAATCATATTGGATGGCCCAGATGACGCTACTGGGCCTAATTCGAGTAGGGCGTAACGGGCCTTGGGTTAGCGGGCTGTAAATGGGCTATATGCGAACAGGCCGTTAACAGGCTTTCCATGGGCCGGCCCGCCACCTTTTGACCAAGTCAAACGGGCCGGCCTTTTCACAGGAATGGGCCTCTGTTGGGCCGTGCCACGTGTCAACGTATCATAGGCGCCTTCTGTCCAATGAGTGGATGACATCTGTCCCAGCGATGAGCCGACACGTGTTTCCTCCAGCCAATGATGATTTTACACGTGGAAAATCCCCATTGGTCGGGGCTGTTAACGGGTTATCGGATCCAAAACCCGACCCAATAGCTTAACGGCGTTCCGTTACGGTGGATGCCACGTGTCGGTCACCCTTGACGAAAGCACTTCTGTGACGCGCGATTTATCGTCATGGAAGTGCACACTTCCGTGATGATAATTTTGGTAATGTCATGGAACACTTCTACGAGAGCACAGGTATGACTATCTTGATTCTGTCATAAATTTGTCATGGATGTACATGCATGACAAAAAACACGACCTACTGTGACAAACACGTATCATCACGGAAGTGTATTTTTTGTAGTGCTTCTGCGTTAGATGAACAATCACCTGAGGAAACTAGCAAGTTCAAGGCTACTGAGGATGTCATTCCTACCGAAGAATCTGGTGAAGAAATCATTCCAGAACATGAAGAACATCATGCTGATGCACCTGAAGAAAATGGTGCTGAAGAAAATGCTGATCAAATTCCTCGACGACAACCCGCTCATCCTCGCGTTGCCAACGAAGTGCAGATTGAGAAAATCATCAGCGACATCAACATTCCAGGTCCTCTCACACGCTCAAAAGCTTCACATTTGTCTAACTTTTGTGGGCACTTTGCTTTTGTCTCTATCACAGAGCTCACTAAGGTAGATGAAGCATTTCTGGAGCCTGAGTGGATTCAAGCTATGCAAGAAGAATTACATTAGTTCAAGCTGAACAACGTCTGGGAACTGGTTAATCGCCCAGATCCTCGCAAGCACAATATCATTGGCACAAAGTGGATCTACCGCAACAAGCAAGATGAAAATGGCCTTGTGGTGAGGAATAAGGCAAGGCTTGTAGCTCAAGGCTACACACAGGTTGAAGGAATTGATTTTGATGAAACTTTTGCACCTGCTGCTAGACTTGAGGCTATTCACATATTACTTGCTTAGTCTAACCATCATGATATCACTTTATATCAAATGGATGTGAAAAGTGCATTCCTCAATGGTAAGCTTGAGGAAGAAGTATATGTTGCTCAACCCCAGGTTTTGAAGATCCAAAGCATCCTGACAAAGTCTTCACACTCAATAAGGCCCTCTATGGCCTCAAGCAGGCCCCTCGGGCGTGGTATGATACTTTGAAGGAATTCCTCATGAAGAAAGGCTTCAAATCCGGTTCACTTGACCCTAATTTTTTCACTAAATCTTATGATGGTGAATTGTTTGTGTGGATGAAGCAAACTCACAAGGACTACGGCGTCAACATGAAGAATGTGCCTCTCTGCTGTGACAATGAGAGTGCAATCAAGATTGCTCACAACCCAGTTCAGCACTCGAAGACTAAGCACATTCAAATTCGTCATCATTTTCTTCGTGATCATTTGTGGAAGGGAGACATCTCTATTGAGCATGTACGGACTGAAGAACAGCTAGTTGATATCTTCACTAAGCTTTTGGATGAGAAGAGATTTAGCAAGTTGCGGTGTGAGCTAAATATCCTAGAATCTTCAAATGTTCTTTGAAAAGGACACTCATCCTAACACTTATGCAAAATTGATGACTTAGATGTGCAACACGCGAAGAAACGTTTTTCTTCAATCAATGAAGACTAACACTCTAAGTGTGAAGAAATTAATGAAGAATTTGATTCTCAGAACCCTACGACAATTGTACGCGGTGTCTGAAATCGTCATTCTTATACGGTGGGTCACGCCACCACCAAAAGTTGAAAATCTTCAATTTCAGTTTTTCCTCAGTTTTGAAATTCCTCAGTTGTTCAATTTCTTCAACTTTGCAATGTCTTCACCATTTCCGCCGTTTTTCTTCGTTGGCTATATATATATATGAGTTTATGTCCTCTACAACATTCACTTATTGCTATTTCTTCATGTGGCCTTTTCTGCTAAGTGAATGTGATCGGACCCTTCCCCCTCTATGCTAAACTCAACCCAATCTATTCACAAATTCTTCATGTGCGTTCTATTTGAAACTCGTCCAAAGTCTTCACTGTGTCCTTGTCACCTGAAGAAATTGGGAACGAAACTTTAAAACTTATCTTATCTATATTTTCGGCTTTGCCGCTCAAACCATTCCGCATTATGTGAAATGTTTATCTATTAACCCACGATCTCACACGATCGCCACCTCTCAGTACGTGGGTGACACATGTCAAGCGAATGAGAGGGTCAGGGGCACGTTCGTCCAATTTCTTCGGGCGAACAATTTTTTACTCCGACTATAAATACCCCTCCCCTTGATGACCCACAATTATAGGGGATCAATTGTAGTCTCTTTCGATAAGTAAGAGTGTCGAACCCAACGAGGAGCTAAAGGTAAAACAAATATTCCCTCAAGTTCTATCGACCACCGATACAACTCTACGCACGCTTCACGTTCGCTTTACCGGAAACAAGAATGAAACTAGAAGTACTTTGTAGGTGTTTTTGGATAGGTTTGCAAGAATATAAAGAGCACGTAAATAAAGAGTAGGGGCTGTTAAGATAAAGAAACAACTAAATTAGTTTTAGTAAAGAGCTTGTTGTCACGAGAAAGTTATTTGTCCCTAGGCAATCGATAACTAGGCCGGTAATCATTATTGTAATTTTATTTGAGGGAGAGGCATACGCTAACACACTTTCTCTACTTGGATCATATGCACTTATGATTGGAACTCTAGCAAGCATCTGCAACTACTAAAGATCATTAAGGTAAAACCCAACCATAGCATTAAAGTATCAAGTTCCCTTTAAACCACATGCAAACAACCTACTTACTCGGGTCTGTGCTTCTGTCACTCACGCCACCCACCATAAGCAAATCATGAACATATTGCAAACCCTACAGCGGGAATCCCTCACGCTTGCGCGACACGGAGAGCACCATAGGACAGCACCAATAATAAAACATGCAACTCAAACCAATCACGATCATCAATTAACCCATAGGACAAAACGGATCTACTCAAACATCATAGGATAACCATACATCATTGGGAAATAATATATAGCGTTGAGCACCATGTTTAAGTAGAGATTATAGCGGGTAAGAGAGAGGTTACACCGCTGAATAGAGGGGGGAAGAGTTGGTGATGATGGCGGTGAAGTTGTTGGTGAAGATTGTGGTGATGATGATGGCCCCGGCGACGTTCCGGCGCCACCGGAAGAGAGGGGGAGAGGGGCCCCTTCTTCTTCTTCTTCCTTGACCTCCTCCCTAGATGGGAGAAGGGTTTCCCCTCTGGTCCTTGGTCTCCATGGCATGGGAGGGGCGAAAGCCCCTCCGAGATTGGATCTGTCTCTCTGTCTCTCTCTGTTTCTGCGTTCTCGTCTGCTGCCCTTTCAACGTTTCTTTTATATCCGGAGATCCGTAACTCCGATTCGGTTGAATCTTTCGCCCAGATTTTTCTCATAAAATTAGCTTTCTTGCGGCAAAAGAAGAGCGTCAACCACCTTACGGGGTGCCCACGAGGGTCCAGGGCGCGCCTGCCCCCTGGGGTGCGCCCCCTGCCTCGTGGCCCCCTCCGGCACCGTCTCGCGTTGATTTTACTTCCCAAAAATCATAAATATTCCAAAATAATTCTCCGTCCGTTTTTATCCCATTTGGACTCCGTTTGATATTGGGTTTCTGCGAAACATAAACATGCAACAAACAGGAACTGACACTGGGCACTGGATCAATATGTTAGTCCCAAAAATAGTATAAAAAGTTGCCAAAAGTATATGAAAGTTGTAGGATATTGGCATGGAACAATCAAAAATTATAGATATGACGGAGACGTATCAGCATCCCCAAGCTTAATTCCTGCTCGTCCTCGAGGAGGTAAGTGATAAAAAGATAATTTTTGATGTGGAATGCTACCTAGCATAATCTTGATCATGTATCTAATCATGGCATGAATATTAAGATACGAGTGATTCAAAGCAATAGTCTATCATTTGACATAAAAACAATAATACTTCAAGCCTACTAATAAAGCAATCATGTCTTTTCAAAATAACATGGCCAAAGAAAGTTATCCCTACAAAATCATATAGTCTGGCTATGCTCCATCTTCACCACACAAAATATTCACATCATGCACAACCCCGATGACAAGCCGAGCAATTGGTTCATACTTTTTAACGCGCTTCAGCTTTTTCAACCCTCACGCAATACATAAGCGCAAGCCATGGATATAGCACTATAGGTGGAATAGAATATGATGATGGGGGTTATGTGGAGAAGACAAAAAGGGAGAAAGTCTCACATCGACGCGGCTAATCAACGGGCTATGGAGATGCCCATCAATTGATGTCAATGTGAGGAGTAGGGATTGCCATGCAATGGATGCACTAGAGCTATAAGTATATGAAAGCTCAAACTGAAACTAAGTGGGTGTGCATCCAACTTGCTTGCTCATGAAGACCTAGGGCATTTGAGGAAGCCCATCGTTGGAATATACAAGCCAAGTTCTATAGTGAAAATTCCCACTAGTATATGAAAGTGATAACTCAATAGACTCTCTATATGAAGAACATGGTGCTACTTTGAAGCACAAGTGTGGTAAAAGGATAGTAACATTGCCCCTTCTCTCTTTTTCTCTCATTTTTTCTTTTTTTTGGGCCTTCTCTTTTTTTGGCCTTTCTCTTTTTTTATTTTTTTATTTTTTTTCGTCCGGAGTCTCATCCCGACTTGTGGGGGAATCATAGTCTCCATCATCCTTTCCTCACTGGGGCAATGCTCTAATAATGATGATCATCACACTTTTATTTACTTACAACTCAATATTACAACTCGATATCTAGAACAAAGATATGACTCTATATGAATGCCTCCGGCAGTGTACTGGGATGTGCAATGATCTAGCATAGCAATGACATCAAAAAACGGACAAGCCATGAAAACATCATGCTAGCTATCTTATGATCATGCAAAGCAATATGACAATAAATGCTCAAGTCATGTATATGATGATGATGGAAGTTGCATGGCAATATATCTCGGAATGGCTATGGAAATGCCATGATAGGTAGGAATGGTGGCTGTTTTGAGGAAGATATAATGAGGCTTATGTGTGACAGAGCGTATCGTATCACGGGTTTGGATGCTCCGGCAAAGTTTGCACCAACTCTCGAGGTGAGAAAGGGCAATGCACGGTACCGAAGAGGCTAGCAATGATGGAAGGGTGAGAGTGCGTATAATCCATGGACTCACATTAGTCATAAAGAACTCATATACTTATTGCAAAAGTTTATTAGCCCTCGAAGCAAAGTACTACTACGCATGCCCCTAGGGGGATAGATTGGTAGGAAAAGACCATCGCTCGTCCCCGACCGCCACTCATAAGGAAGACAATCAATAAATACCTCATGCTCCGACTTCGTTACATAACGTTTCACCATACGTGCATGCTATGGGAATCACAAACCTCAACACAAGTATTTCTACAATCCACAACTACCCACTAGCATGACTCTAATATCACCATCTTTATATCGCAAAACTATTTCAAGGAATCAAACATATCATATTCAGTGATCTACAAGTTTTATGTAGGATTTTATGACTAACCATGTGAATGACCAGTTCCTGTCGTCTCTCTAAATAGATATAAGTGAAGCAAGAGAGTTTAATTATTTCTACAAAAGATATGCCCATGCTCTAACAAGTATAAGTGAAGCAAAAGAGCATTCTACAAATGGCGGTTTTCTATGTGAAGAGAAACACGCAATCCAAACTTCAAATGATATAAGCGAAGCACATAAAGCATTCTATATAGCCATACTCAAAAGATATAAGCTAAGTGCAAAGAGCATTCTATAAATCAACCAAGGACTATCTCATACCAGCATGGTGCATAAAATAAAAAGTGAAAACTAAATGCAAAAGACGCTCCAAGACTTGCACATATTGCATGAACGAAACGAATCCGAAAACATACCGATACTTGTTGAAGAAAGAGGCGATGCCTTCCGGGGCATCCCCAAGCTTAGACGCTTGAGTCTCCTTGAATATTTACTTGGGGTGCCTTGTGCATCCCCAAGCTTGAGCTCTTGCCTCTCTTCCTTCTTCTCACATCGAGACCTTCTCGATCATCGAACACTTCATCCACACAAAACTTCAACAGAAAACTCGGTAAGATCCGTTAGTATAATAAAGCAAATCACTACTCTAAGTACTGTTGCAAAACAATTCATATTTTGTTTTGGAATTTTTTCTACTGTTGTATAACTTTTCCATGGCTTAATCCACTGATATAAATTGATAGTTTCATCAAAACAAGCAAACTATGCATCAAAAACAGAATCTGTCTGAAACACAACAGTCTGTAATAATCTGAACATTCACCATACTTCTGATACATGAAAAATTCTTCCAAAATTAGGAAAAATTAAAAATTTGTATATAAATACATTTCAAAAATAACCAGAACCATTTGACGTTCCAGTAAAAAATTAAAAATCGCACACTACAGCCAAAGTTTCTGTCCTGCACCGTACAAACCAACAAGCATTGTAAACATCCTAAAGGCAAACCTTGGCACATTATTTTTATAATACAGTGGAATTGTACAAGGGGATAATTATTTTTGTTGAAAAGTTTCTATAATTAAGATTCGCAAAGTTTCCATGGGCATGAACAAAGTTCAAGGCTAGCTCCCACTTTAACAATGCTCGTCTTTCTCACTTTCACTTTCCTTTTCGAAAAAGTTTTTAGCTTCCCCTCTTTATTTTTTTGTTTTTAAACTTTATAAAAGCACACAACAGAAATAAATGATTCTCTAAAACTTCCGGGTTGTCTCCCTGGCAGCGCTTTCTTTAAATCCATTAAGCTAGGCATATAGTGCTCAAGTAATGGGTCCACCCGGATCCCAAGGTATATCAAAGCCAATTTTAATTAACAATGATTTGTAATTTAGTAGTGAGCACAAAGCAACATATATCAAGTAATGATGAAGTCTAACTCTCTTCCTATGCATCGGCATGTCATAAAAGAACAATTCATGCACATATAGTAAAGGCCAATGCATAGTATAAACAGTTTCTTGCAATTTTATCATGTTGGAAACATAGAGAGGTGGAGATATAGTTCCTCTCTCATAATGATTGCAAGTAGGAGCAGCAAGCACATGCATATTATATTCATCAAAATCATCATGTGCAACGGTAAAATGCAACCCATCAATATAATCCTTAATAAGGGCAAACTTCTCCGATATAGTGTAGTCGGGAGAATTCAAAAAGATAATAGGACCATCATGCGTGGGTGCAATAGCAACAATTTCATGTTTAACATAAGGAACTATAGCAAGTTCATCTCCATAGGCATAATTCATATTGGCATCTTGGCCACAAGCATAGCAAGCATCATCAAAAAGGGATATTTCAAAAGAATCAATGGGATCATAACAATCATCATAGCAATCATCCTTCGGTAAGGACGAAGGGACATTAAACAATGTATGAGTTGGAGGGTTACTCTCATTAGAAGGTGGGCACGGGTAGCTAATCCGCTCTTCCTCCTTTTGTTCTTCGCTCTCCTCATCATCTTTTTCATCCAATGAGCTCACAGTTTCATCAATTCCTTCTTCCATAGACTCCTGCAAAATATTAGTCTCTTCTTGGACAGCGGGGGAGTCCTCAATATATGGTTTAACATAAGCATTAGAAGCATAATTATCATAAAAATATTTAAGTATGGCAAAGTTTTCAGATTTGTAAAGAGTAGCGTCATACTTTTCAATCAAAGAAGCAATTTCATAAGCACCCTTAAAAGCAACAAATTCTTCAATTTGTTGAACATCATAGTAATTATAAACACCCTTAGCATACGAAGATACAATTCCATTATCACTAAACTCACATTGATAGGGAAGGTGTTTCTTAGGGTTTTGAGGACAACAAGTAAAATCATATATTTCACATAAATTCCAATCATAGCATTGCAAACGATGAATTTGACCCAGTAAAAGTTTCCCTTTTTCAGATATACGGTGTCGCACATAACAAGCATCCTCATCTAAAGATTTGCCCTCAACTAAGCTAGTTGGGGTTTCAGCACGAGCACATAGGAATCGAAGATGATCCAAGTAATAAGCTTCAGGAGTGTGATAGATTTTGAGTGGTTCTTCAACCATTGGTTCAGTAGGTACAACTAATTTTTTTGGTATTTTGCCTTTCCTACCCATAACTAAAGATACAAAACAACTAAGAACAACAAATAAAAATTACTTAGTGATAAAGCAAACAAGCACACACGAGAATATTCACCCCACGCTATTGCTCCCCGGCAACGGCGCCAGAAAGTATAGGGAATCAATTGTGGCCTCTTTCGATAAGTAAGAGTGTCAAACCCAACGAGGAGCTAAAGGTAGAACAAATATTGCCTCAAGTTCTATCGACCACCGATACAACTCTACGCATGCTTCACGTTCGCTTTACCGAAAACAAGTATGAAACTAGAAGTACTTTGTAGGTGTTTTTGGATAGGTTTGCAAGAATATAAAGAGCACGTAAATAAAAAGTAGGGGCTGTTAAGATAAAGAAACAACTAAATTAGTTTTAGTAAAGAGCTTGTTGTCACGAGAAAGTTATTTGTCCATAGGCAATCGACAACTAGACCGGTAATCATTATTGTAATTTTATTTGAGGGAGAGGCATAAGCTAACATACTTTCTCTACTTGGATCATATGCACTTATGATTGGAACTCTAGCAAGAATTCGCAACTACTAAAGATCATTAAGGTAAAACCCAACCATAGCATTAAAGTATCAAGTCCCCTTTATCCCATACGCAAACAACCTACTTACTCGGGTCTGTGCTTTTGTCACTCACGCCACCCACCATAAGCAAATCATGAACATATTGCAAACCCTACATCGGGAACTCCTCACGCTTGCGCAACACGGAGAGCACCATAGGACAGCACCAATAATAAAACATGCAACTCAAACCAATCACGATCATCAATTAACCCATAGGACAAAACGGATCTACTCAAACATCATAGGATAGCCATACATCATTGGGAAATAATATATAGCTTTGAGCACCATGTTTAAGTAGAGATTACAGCGGGTAAGAGAGAGGTTACACCGCTGCATAGAGGGGGGAAGAGTTGGTGATGATGGCAGTGAAGTTATTGGTGAAGATTGCGGTGATGATGATAGCCCCGGCGACGTTCCCGCGCCACCGGAAGAGAGGGGGAGAGGGCCCCCCTTCTTTTTCTTCTTCCTTGACCTCCTCCCTAGATGGGAGAAGGGTTTCCCCTCTGGTCCTTGGTCTCCATGGCATGGGAGGGGCGAAAGCCCCTCCGAGATTGGATCTGTCTCTCTGCCTCTCTCTGTTTCTGCGTTCTCGTCTGCTGCCCTTTCACCGTTTCTTTTATATCCGGAGATCCCTAACTCAGACTGGGTTGAATCTTTCGCCCAGATTTTTCTCATAAAATTAGCTTTCTTGCGGCAAAAGAAGAGCGTCAACCGCCTTACGGGGTACCCACGAGGGTCCAGGGCGCCCCCTGCCTCGTGCCCCCCTCGGGCACCGTCTCGCGTTGATTTTACTTCCCAAAAATCATAAATATTCCAAAATAATTCTCAGTCCGTTTTTATCCCGTTTGGACTCTGTTTGATATTTGGTTTCTGCGAAACATAAACATGCAACAAACATGAACTGGCACTGGGCACTGGATCAATATGTTAGTCCCAAAAATAGTATAAAAAGTTGCCAAAAGTATATAAAAGTTGTAGGATATTGGCATGGAACAATAAAAAATTATAGATACGACGGAGACCTATCACCCCTTCCTCACTTCACTTTTACTCCGCTCGATCTCTCTCCCGCTCGAGCTTTCCAAAAACTAGCGCCGCCACTAGTTCCATCGTCGCCGGTGAGGAAGAGCTTCACTGCCTCGACCTCGTCGCCGTCGTACTCGCGTCGGCTGCGGATTTCTTCACTCCGTCGCCGCCGTAGCTGTCTTCCTCTGCCGAGTTTGGGCGTGGAAGATCTGAACTGACGAACTTCACATCTACACTTCCCAGTTCGTCGTGTTCTTCATCCCGAGTAATTAAAAGTTACTTTTACTGCCCTCTTTGATTCATATGTTTACTATAAAATCTTCAAAGGTGTTTATTCTTCAGATTCACACACACTAAACACCTCACATGTCATCTGTTCTTGAGCCGTTTCTCTAAGCAACATTTTTTAAGATTCCTGAATTGTGTGGATTTTTTATCTGTACAACTCTGGAACCTAAGACAAATAACGCTTAGTGAAATTCTTCAAGACACATCTGGTCAAATTCCTCAAACTTGTTCTTTTTGCAAAACCCTCTGAGAACGCATATGACCTCTCCAAATTCCTCGCAACTATACTCTGCTCACAGGTACTCATGTCCACTGCTGAATCACTAGGTTCTCATCAACTTAACTCATTTGGAGCGTTCCTCGAAGAAAAGTTGCACACCTCTTCAGAAAATTCAGTTGTTCATATTCCTCAGCTGAAGAAAATGGCTGACGGTAAGAAACCACAGAAGGGAGGAAAGAGGCCTGAGATCAATACTGCTTTTGAGATCCCTGATGACATATACAAGGACTATTGCACTCCTGATGAGGCCAAGTTTGGCAAGGAGGACAAAAATAAGTGCAAGGTGCGCATACAAAGGATATAGAGGAGATGGGCACGGGAATGGAGGGAGTACAGATATGTTACTTCCAAGTATATGAAGAAATTCGCTCTAAATCCTCCATGCCCAAGACCTCCATTGGCACCTGGCCAAGATGCTGATCCCACCAGCCTCAAGCGTGGTGAGGACTATCCGGATGAATGGGCCAAGCACCAGGCCAAGTTAGCCAAAATAGCTAAGGAACCAGTGAGGACATTTAATGAAGACTCTGTTGCTGCTGCTACCACTGCTGAGGCCTCTGCAAGCAAGCCAAAGAAGGCCATGGCTACGAAGCCTGCTCATAAGCCAAGTGCTTCACTCCAAATGCCCTCACGGCCAAGTTCCTTAGCAATGCCCTCACGGCAAGATTCTTCAAAGCCCTCACGGCCAACTCCTCAAGCTGCTCCAGCTCCTCCGCCAAAGTTCTCAGCTACTCCGACCAAATCGTCAGCACCTGTGCATCACGCCACATGCCAAAGGACAATAAGCATCTCTATTGCCTCAGGAGCTTCTGCTAGTTCCTGAGCTGCACCAAATTCATCAACTGCCCCCTCTCTGCTGAAGAAAAAGGCCACTGCTGGACGAGGCACTCGACTAAGTCCTCACAAAAAGCAGGTCGCCTTTCAAGTGCCGTCTGATGAAGACGAAGCTGATGATGAAGAACTTGCCGAAATCATCAGAGATAGGCAGCTCAAGGCCGCTAGAGACAAAGGCACAAATGTGCCTCTACTTTTGGATCCAAAGTTGATCCTTGATTACATTGATCTCTGGCACAAGGACCCCAACACTCCTATACCTGATTTTAAGCTGACTCCTGGCCAGAGTCATATGCTGACTGCCTTCATTCAAGAAGAAAAATGGAATTTTGAAAAGGCCAGGCAGATCAACAAAGCGCAGTACAAGAATGAGCGCTTCCTGAAGAAAAATGTTGTCTCTATGACAACTGAAGAACTTGTCACTATTCAATCTGAGATCAAGAAGCTCAGTGATGAATTTGACGTATACCGCGCTGACTGGCTTGGAGCCAAAGTCAGATTTGTGAATTTGACTGAAAAGTTCACTTCCAACATTGCAGCCCCATCGCAACAAGAAAATCCTTAGGCTGAGGCTTCTGCTCAGCCTACTGAAGAACATGCCAGCACCGCTGATGACTTTCAGGCTGCTGAAGAAACTCAGAGTACCAGAGCTGATGACTGCATTCTAGCCGCTGAAGAAATTGCCAGGGCAACCACTAGTGTTGCGCCTGAAGAGACTGAAGAAGTCAGGGCAACTGCATCAGTTGTGCCTGAAGTAATTGAACCAATTTCCTCTGCTCGTCCTGCACCTACCTCAACTCTGATCCTTCCGTCTGCATTAGATGTGAAGAAAACCAAGGCTGCAGAGCATGCAGCGGTGAAGAAAAGGAAAGCATCAACTTCATCAGATTCTTCAGCTCCGAAGAAGATGAAGCCATTGACCAACTCTTTTGCAAATCCAATTGATGCTATTCCGGTCTCATCCATGCCATCAAAGGACCTTGTTCCTTTTGATGAAGAATATGTGATTCCAAGTGAATCAGATGAAGAGAATCCTTCTGCTGCTTCTTCAGAGCAGTTGGATGAAGAAATTGAAGCGGATGCAATCCCTTCAACCCCAATAGTCTCATCGCCCATGCCTCAGTTCACTGCTAAAGAGGCCGGCGTTGAGGAAAAGAGTGAAGATGAATATGTGGACATTGGGTGTACAACACCAGTGCTGAATGATGACTTTTGGGAAAGTCAGCACCCCAACTCCCCTTTGTTCACACCAGTGCAACAAATTCCTCAGTCCCCTGTCAATACTGAAGTACAAATGGGATCTGAAGAACCTCGTGCAACCTCGTCTGTCCATGAAGAGATTCCAGCCACTAGTGCCGAAGAAAATGTTAATGAAGAATTAAAGACCCAGGTTGTCACTGAAGAAGAACCTGAAATTCCTCAGCCCGTGGAGCCTGAGATTGTGATTCCTGAGGTGGTGATGCAATTGACTGATACTCCTCAGCCCAAGCCAAAGGATCCCTTCTCGAAGAAGCAGAAATTCAAGGCTGATGACTTCTTCGGCGAGCATGTTTTCTTCACTGACTTCAACCCATATGACTCTGCTCGTCTTAGAAGGAAGCGGTTCTGGACTGCCAGCCAAGCAAATTTTTATTCTTCACTGCTCTTCAACAAGGACAAAGTCTTCGACCACGAGCATATTCCTCACGTCGATATGGAATCAATGCCTTGTTTTACCCCAGTCCTTAGTGTGCTTCATGATGCAGGATTGCTCAACTTTTGCACGGATATTTGCGATTGGAATGAAGAGCTCATTCTTCAATTCTATGCAACCCTGCACATCACAGGCGATGCTGATGATATCAACTCTTGGGTGTTGGACTGGATGACCGAAAACACTCATTATAAGGCACCGGCCTCTGAATTACTTCACGCCCTGCCCATCCGTCCACCCCTTGAAGGAGCTTGCTGCCTGTACCAGGAGCCTGAACTCACTTCTCAGTACATGCAAGTTCTTATGAAGCCTCGGAAGCCCGGTCAAGCCCCAAGGACCAAATTCCTCGTGAAGGAATTGTTGTATGTACCAAGAATAGTCTATCGCATTCTGACAAAGACTATGAGTCCAATCAAAGGCCATGACTCGTCTGATGAGGAAATTGTTGGCATCATGAAGAATCTGATATTCAACATCATACTTGGCATTCCTGTCAATTATCATGATTTCTTCATGAGGACTCTGGCAAATGTTGCACTCTCTCCATTTGAGTTGAAGCCTTACGCACCTTGGATTATGAGATTCCTCAGAATAAGGTCTTGACTCAACTACAAGGCTGATTTTCAGAATCAACTCAGCTACTTGCCCCCAATTGAAGTCCTCAAGCGGACGTTTTCCTCAGCTGATGAAAAGGGCAAGGCCGCTGCTGTTATTGATGAAGGCAATCGTCCATTGGATTGTCAGTTTCGCAAAGTTGCATCTTATTCAACCAATGATGACTCTGCCACTCATGATTCTGCTGCAAATGCATCCAAGCCAAATCCTCAAGCCACAGCTCCAAGAGTGATGATTGACTGTGAGATTCTTCTTAGTCTTCACCAGAAGGTGGATCGAAACCATAAACGGGTTAAGCGTCAGTTTGGTTCTATTCTTCACAACATGACTGCTACACACAATGTAGTGAAGAAAAACCATTTCTACCTCCATGAAGTCTTCGGTCGCACCTGGGCTATTCTGTCACATCTGTATGGTGAAGAAGATCTGAAGCAAATGGGTCTCAAGGAAGATTTTGACTGGTCTGCTCCTCCACCGAAGAAATTCAAGAAGGTCATGGTTCCTTCCTTGGTGGCCAGCTCATATTCTTCATTGCGCGAAACCGATGAGCATGAAGACTTGGACGACACTGCGGTAGGCCCTACAACAACAAACGACCCCAACAACGCTGGCGCACCTCCATCATCTTGATATTCTTCACGGGCGTTAGTCCTCATTTTTCGATCCTTTTGGTCATTCGATGACAAAGGGGGAGAAATTTGAGTTAGTCTTCAAGCGGGTCTACATATATGGGAGTTTTTTGCTAAGTTACAACTCTCGTTCTTTTTGAAGACTTTGCTGTATCGAGTCGTAATCTTAAACCCTATGGTGGTCTGATACTTTTGATGTGTTTTTCTGCATGCTTGTTCCTCGTTAATGTTAAAGGGGGTCGAGGAAATACTTTTGATAAGTTTGATATTTACACGGAAAGTGGACCGCTAAAAATGAATATCTTCGACTGAAGATTTTGGTTTTCTGAAGACTTTCCGAAGACTTTGAAAGTGAAGAAATTGGTGTGACCTGAAGACTTGGTATTCATATGAGGAACATGAAGCGTGAAGACTTTTGTTTTTGTAGTTTCATTTTCTCTTTCTTGAGTCATAGGAAACACCGTACTGTTAAAGGGGGTCGAGGAAATACTAAGGAAAAATTTCCATGTGATGCTCAACTCAAAATCCTACACCTACCAATCCCTTCGAGTGAAGCCATTGGAAATCTCATACAGCTCAGTCAATTACTTCAGTGACAGAGACGAAGTTCTTCTGGTCGCTGAGGAATTTGTTCTGGCTGAGGAGTTTGGAATTCGCCATTGCGGATTGCCTACACAATGAGGAACATGATAGCCCTGAGGTATTTGATACTCAAAATTCCGACCGTTGCTGTGCTACGCGCCAGCTGTCCCAAAATATCTACCCACCTAACCGTCATATCATTGAAGGGCATTTATGTCTTATCATGTCGGGATGCTCCCTAGGCTATAAATAGCCACCCCCTACAACCACTAGCTAGTTGGCTGCTCCGAGAGAAACTGACACTTATCATTTGAGAGCATCCCATCCTCCGAGGACTTTGAGCGAAAATCATCCAGTGAGGAAACCCAAACCCAAACACCTACAAACCCAAAGTGATTGAGCATCACAGAAGAGATTGATCCTGCGTGGATCCGACGCTTGTTACCTTTGAAGACTGTGCATCTTCCAGACAGTTAGGCGTCATGGTCTAGAGCATCCAAGAGGAAATTGTGAATCGCCGAGTGACCGAGTTTGTGAAGGTTTGGAAGTCACCTGAAGACTTACCATGAGTAATTGGGCGAGGTCTGTGTGACCTTAGCTCAAGGAGAATACGGTGAGGACTGTGTGTCCGGGACTGTGTGTCCTCAGGTTTAAATACCTAGCCGCTCCAACCAGACGTACAACTATCACAGCAGTTGGAACTGGTCTACCAAATCATTGTCTTCACCAAGCCTACTGGTTCTATTTCCTTAACTCTTTCATTTGCTCATTATAGTTGTTGTGTGCTTGTTCATATCTGTTTGAAGACTTTGACTGAAGACTTTCTCAATTTCCTCAGTTCAATTTCTTCAGTCTGTTTGTCTTCATCCTGTTTTATCCTGTGTTTACGCTTTCTGTACTCAGTGCTTGTCTTCATTTCATCATGATGACCATGCTTATGTTCTGTTATGTTTACATCTGAGTACTTATTCTGCTGCGAGTAGTTCTTGGCTTAGGAATTTCCTCACCCTGAAATTCCTCAGTGAAGAATTCATAAAAATCTCCTATTCACCCCCCTCTAGTCGATATAACGCACTTTCAGTAATCGCACTTGTCATGATGCGTAGTTTCATGTATGAGAGTAGTAGACTCGTTGTGATGTTTACTTTCATGTTGGGACAATGTATAATTATGTTGGAACCTTTTATTTGCCTTGGTTTTCATTCGCTGCTTTCTTCTGGGATTTGTCATTGGCTTTTTCTCCCATTTTGGAATTTTCTCATCATTGTTGCTATGTATTGGGAAAACGAAAAAGAGGATGACGCGTGGAGGCAGCAGCAGCCAAGCTTGTGAGGATGTCCCTGTCCGTCACTCCGCAAGACAGGTAGGACATTGCCCTAAGCCATACCCGCCACCTCCATCTCCACCGCCACATCCGCCTTCCAGTGAGCAAATCCTGTGAATGTTTGAAGAAAGAAGGAGCAACGATCTGCTGGAAATACTGAAAAGTGTACAAGTTATGGTTGGGCAGATTGGAAACCAGAATGGCCATCACTCCAAGCTGTCAGATTTTCAGCAAACCAAGCCTCCCAGTTTCAGCCACGCTATTGATCCATTGGATGCCGACGACTGGCTAAGGACTATTGACAGGAAACTGGAGATTGCTCGGACTGAAGAAGGAGACAAGGTTCCCTTCACAACGCATTATCTCGAAGGAGTTGACGCTATATGGTGGGATAATGCCAAGACAATATGGCCTGCAGACGAGGAAATTACTTGGACAAAATTCAAGGATCATTTCCGCAAGTATCATATTCCCACTGGAGTTATGAAAATCAAGCAACGCGAATTCCTCGCTCTCACTCAAGGCAGCATGACCGTCAACGAGTATCTGAATAAATTCAACCATTTGGCCCGCTATTCTCTCCACGATGTTGCCACAGAAGAGCGGAAGATCGACCGGTTTCCTGGAGGCCTGAATCAACATCTCAGGTGCACTCTCAGCATGTTTGATTTCCTAGACTTCCTGACTCTGGTGAACAAGGCCCTCATCGCAGAAAGGGAACACAAGCTCCTACACGACAACAAGCCAGCTGTTAACGACCACAAGCGCAAATTCGAGCCGAAGAAGAATATGCAACCAGTGCAAAAGGCTCGTACTTGGCAACAGACTCAGGTGGAGTACAAACCCAACTGGCAGCAGAATGTCAACAAGACTACCACTCAAGTCAAGAATGCCGTGACTAGCCTGGTGTGTGAAGATTATCAGCGCAACAGTTCATGCTTCAGCTGTGGTCAAACCAGACACTACGCCAGACAGTGTCCCAAGAACAACAAACAAGCAGCTCCGTTTCATCCGCAAGTCAACACATGGAGCCGTATTCCGCCCCAGATATGATCCAAGGACAAATCCATCATATCTCCGCAGACGAAGCCCAAGAGGACCCGGAAGTCGTCATTGGTATGTTTCCTGTTAATGACATACCCGCCATAGTTTTAGTTGACTCGGGGGCTTCCCACTCTTTTATTTCGCGGAGTTTTGCTTCCCAAAAGAA
Source organism: Triticum aestivum (assembly GCF_018294505.1). Classification (NCBI taxonomy): domain Eukaryota; kingdom Viridiplantae; phylum Streptophyta; class Magnoliopsida; order Poales; family Poaceae; genus Triticum; species Triticum aestivum. Next base: position 94,157,349 of record NC_057814.1, on the reverse strand, counting down.
TTTTCCTTGCTCGATTTTGGGAAAGCACATGCTGGTACAATCCCCGGGATCCCTACTCAGAAGCAATCTCGTCTGCCGAAATTTGGAAATGGACATCAAGGGCGTCAAGTTTCCAACATCGTTGATAATCATCGACTCCAACAAATTGGATGTCATTCTGGGCATGAATTGGTTAACTCAATACCAAGTCTGCATCAGTTGTGCGACCAGAGAAGTTACCCTGAAAAACATGGAAGGTCGCACCACAAGTTTTTATGCCCGCAAGCGCATACCCACGAAAGATATGGTTTTCGCAGCAGTGGCAGAAGAGGTGGAATTAATTCCAGTGGTCAGTGAGTATCCAGATGTATTTCCTGAAGAATTGCCAGGCATGCCA